>NW_010144260.1:0-15898 GCF_000699245.1 Pterocles gutturalis
CGGCCCAGTCGGAGGGGAGGGCTGAGGAGGACTCTTACCCCGCTGTTGCCGCAGGCCCCCAGGCGAGACCAGGAGCCCTGGGCCTGTCTGTGCGGCTGGAGGGGCCGGAGGGGGTCACCCCGGAGAGCTGTCCGGGGCACCGCCTGTCCCAGTGCCTGACTGAAGTCACCTTTCGTGCTGTGTTCTCATTCCTTGGCTCCTTAGAGAGGGCTTTCCAGCTCTCCTGCCTATTCCAAAATCTCAGCACGTCCAGGATTTTTTGCTCGATTCCAAGCTGGGGGTGTAAGATGTGGCCCAGGCTCCAGTGTGTTCAGATCGTGGCAGTGCTGCTCAGGCAGCCGCTTGTCTGAAGGCCCTGTGTAATACCTGAAGCTGTAGGCCGCACTGTATTTCCTAAATTAACATAGTTTATTTCTGTAGGGGTGCGATGCTGGGTAAACGCTCAACATGTACAGATCCAAACAAGCAGAGAAGCACAGAGAAATGCAGAAATAGCTGTCCCCGCTGTCCTGACTGGGAAACAGAGGCTGGAGGAGGTAACTGGGTTGCACAGGACCACACGAGTAACTGTCAGAGCATGATTAAACCTCAGGAGTCCCCGTCTCCTGCTGTGTATGTATGGCAGTGTGGGATGGCAATGAACAAAGAGGAAAGCAGGCTCCTGCTACCCTATCAGTAATGTCACTTTTAAGCTGTATCTAAGCTGCTCCAGCTGAGAATGGTTAAATGAAAGCTGTATCTGAACCACTCAGTCTAAAGCAAGCTCCTATGTGGTCTGTGGGCTGCAGCCTGTTCCGGCAGACAGGAGGTGTTCTGTAGGAATACCAAATTCAACATTGCTAGGAGGGGCAGGAAGAAAGAAGAGGGTTGGTTGGGTTTGGTTTTTTTGGTTTGTTTTTTTTTTGTGTAAACTTAAATCTGTTTTGAGTTGATGCAATGAGTCAGCAACATAAGTCTCCCCACAGAGAAAATTCCACTGCATTAGGACAATGCAAGCAGGGCCCCGACGCTCAGAAATAAAGCTCAGCATAAATTAAATCAGCAAATCTCTGTTTACACTGAAGTTTGGAATCAAATGCTCACATTTTTCCAGAAAGCCACCAAGCTGGTTCCTAAACCTCCCTGTTGACTGTGTTACACCCAGCGACCGAACAGAAGATGCAGAGAGACAGGCGGGGAAACAGCTACAAACAGCAGGCAACACAGGAGATACCAAGTGCTTTAAATAAGATACTAAAAACATGATGAAGGAATACTTTAAAGGGTAACGAAGCAGGATAGTAGGCTCCCCCCCCAGTCTAGGCAAAATCCAGTTTTCCTCCAAGTATCTTCCAAGCCCCTCTTTTGAAACAGATTATTAACTCCGACATAACTCGCAGGACAGCGTGATACTACTGTTGCAATCACACAAGCACCACGAAGTCAAATGTACACATGCATGCCTCACACATGCCTCCCACCCTTTCCCAAAAAAGAAAACATTCCTTCCTTTTACAACCTGCTGAATCATGCCACAGGCAGGCAGCCCTGGAGCCCGCTCCTGCCTTTGCTGCTTTGTCATGGAGGGGAAGAGAACAGCCTAAGTTTAAAAAAAAAAAACACAAAAAAAACAAAAAACCAAAAACTTCTAAAACCATATCCTATGCTGTGATTTTTGAGATGTTTGAACTTAGATAAAAGGAATACAAAAAAACACGAGAGAGAGAGAGAATCCAGAAAGAAAACAAAAAAAGGAGGGAGGATAAAGAGAAGAAACATGCACAGGGATTTAAGTGCTTTGGCAGCCGAGAAGGTGATATTCTTAGACCAGACTATGGAGTGCCAGGGCGGGGGCGATGATAGAAAGAGGGATGGCAGATACTGCATGGCAAACGTGACATTGTCAAAGAAAACCGTTTAGGTGTGTTCAGGCTTTGCCTCAGGAGATTTGCCTCGTTCCACTGATGAACGCTCAGGGAGCGTGCTGTTCTCTGATTTTGGCAGTAAATTTGGAAAGACAGAAAACGGGCAGTGTGGCGAGGCTGGCAGAGTCAGAACATGCAGAACTCAGAGGTGAGAGGCAATCCTCAGTTTATAAGTGAATCGCAGCTTTGAATATTTATGTATTGGAGAAATTCTCTTGCCCTAACTGTTACCAGACAGAGAAAGCTCTGGTGCTTTCAGCCCGTACTTTCCATTAATTCCCTCTAACCTCGATCTCCAAAGAATTCCTCCTTCTTTAATTCCTGCAGGGCATTGCACATTGCTAGCGCTCTCCTTGCATTTCAAACATTTGTAGCAGAGCTTTTCAGACTCTGGAAAACTGGCAAGAAGTGAGTGGAAAATCAAGCAGGTCAGCGTTGCAGGGCATTAGTGACACCACACTGACAGATAGCAGGCAGTCGAGGCAGATGACCAGCGGGAGAACGCTGACTTTTGCTCTTTCAAACTTTGAACTGCAGGAGGGAAGACAAGGTCGCATCTCTGCACGGAACAATGTCTATGCGCCCTGGTACGCTTTTCATGGAAAACATTTCTATATTATGACATCTCTGGAGAGTACGCCTGAGAAAAGGATGGGAAAAGAGCTGACAGTATCATAATACGGGGTGGGGGGCTGAGCGTCTAAAGGAAATAATAAAGTCCTGCCATTTTCAAAGCTAATGAACATGAATGTAGGAAGTGTTATAATTAATAATTAAACGTAATAAGAGAAGGCAGGTAAGTAGAAAAAGGAAAAAGCAACAGAGAACCAGAACCAGAGCACTAGCAGAGGGTTGGGAGGAGATGGGGAGACAGTTCTGAGGTGGAAGATGATAACCCATCTGCCTGATACCATTCACACAAGCTAGGAAGTGCCCCTGGTAACTGGAACTTAACAGAAAACTTCTGGGAGCCACAAGCTCAGAGTTACCCAAGACAAGACAATAGGTGCAAGTTTGATCTGGACATAAGCTCCGGAAATCCTGATGGTTTCCACGGGTGATACGCAGCTTTCATGGCTCCCTTAGCCATTGCACCAGCTTGCTGGGCACCGCTTGGTTCCCACTGTGCCCCTTTCCAGCAGTGGCCTGACTGCCCTGGCAATGCCCAAAACTTTTTGCAGAGGACAGAACGCTTGTTGCACACAGCTAGCTGGGAGCCAGAGAGGGGCTGTGAGCGTTATTAGCAGCAGGGCCAAAAGAGAGAAAGCTGTGCTGAAACAGAAAGTTTTTCCGCTTTAGCTCACGCGTTTCAGATCAGCTGGGGCCGACAGTGACTGACAAAAGCTGCTCTCCCCCAGCTGCTTGTGGCTCTGTGTTAATTCCTCTATGACCAGCGTCCGTGCAGCAACACGCAACCCCCTCTGTGAGCCGGTACCGCCGCGCATGTGGCCAGCCGGGGAACTGGCTGCTTCAGGGCTTCTTGTTCATTTGTTTGTTTGGAAGCAGTTGTTTTGCCAAGGAAGCTTTTATTTGTTTGTTTTGAAGAGCAAAAACCATTTTCAATTCTCAATGGTCAAGTTTCCAAATGTCTTAAGTTTTGCCAGACTGATGGGGTGCAATGAATGGCAACTGAAATTCCACTAAAATGTAGAGTATCACAGGGAGAAAGGAAAGAGGTAAATGGGTTTGTTATTTAGGAAAGAGAAGGGCAGGACGATGCCCGATGCCCGGACTGGGTCTACAAAGGAAGGCAGGAAACCTCTCCTTCTCCCATGCCAACATGTGATTGCTCCAGGGCACAGTGAGGCCCCGTGGCCAGGATTGCCCAGGAGCCCCCCACCTGCCCCTCACTCACCCCTTGGGCTCCAGGGACACGAATGCCTCCAGCCCTGCATGAGAAGCCAGGCATCTGGGGACAAATGCAACCCTGGGGTAACTGAGCTGGCTTCAGCACTGCTCCCCCTTGGCAGCTGCTGCCTTCCCCACCCCGTCCTCTTATTAAAAAACAGGAAAAAACCATGGTAGAGCAGCTGCATTCCTGACATGCCGTGTAACCAGCACAAGGGCACCTCACACCCCTGGCCTGTCCTAATCCCAATTTGCTGAAGTCAATAAACAGGGAATTAGCAGCACTTAACTCGGTGACCTGTCCGGACGCGCCACTCTCCCACTCACAGCCATGAGCTTCTGGAGCTGGAGGCTGGATCTCAGGACACAAATAATTCCATCGTTTTGGTGGGTCTTTGTGTCTGACCCAAAAATCCTCATCACTCTCTTAAGGAAGACAGAAACCTGGAGGTGGTTAGTACTCTGCATGCTGGCTTTTGAGCTTTACTTTTTACACTTCTGTATTGTTTTCACTTAAATCTCAGATGTGGTTTCTCACTGAGCCCACTTCTCTTTGCATTAACAACACGTCACCCCTGTGCTTCCTCCTTGGTGCTCGCGTGGCTGTGCCGTGGCTGGAGTCGGGCACCTGTCCTGGCTGAAAACAAATTCAGCAAAAAGAAATGCGGTTTGATCTCAGCTGGACTGGCAGGATTGGCCTTTTTAGGAGCAACACAGGTGTAGGTATGCTTGAATGACTTGTCAAATTGAATCGCTGACACCCAATTGCTGATGAAGGCAGGTTTGTGCTGAAATATTTTGCTGTCAATCAGAATGGCCGATGTGGGACACACATCCTAACCAGTTGTCCTTGCTATGGAGCATAATCTTCAGGTGGATCACCCAGGTGGAAAACTGAGGTTGGCAACCTCTGAAATTGCCATCAGGAGTTCTGTAAGTCAACAATGTGCAGGAGGGACTCGCTTCTGAGAAACAACCCTCCCAGGGAAAAACTGCCTAGAAACAGCTCCTTCCCCACCACGCGTGAGATGGAGGAAGAGCACCTGCTCGCGGGGACGGTCACAGCACAGCTGCACTGTGGCCACGGGGGCTGCAACCAGCCAACAAGGATTTCATGTGCACTCGCCGTATCCCTAATAACCCCTCGGTCATACATTGGAGCTGCCGGGCAGAGTGACTTTGCACATTCAGCTCCACCTCCCAAAATAACAACAGTGCTGGAGAACCCCTGCTCGAGGGGGTGGTCCATGCCAGGGGAGGTCCATGCCGGTGCTCACTCCAGAAGAGTTTCAGCAGATGGAGGGACAAGCACAATCTGTGTGTGCTGAGGATTTATGTCCATTTCTCAGTACTTAAATTTGTTGGTAATCAGGTAAAAATATTTCCCTTTAAGTAGAAATTACTTAAGAGGCATTTCCTGATGCCAGCTTCTAACTAAGGTCACAAACCCACCCAAGTCCCTACAGACGCTGCAGTCACCGGCAGCTCTGGCCCTTGCACCTCCCGTGTCCTGGCCCGCGGTGCTCCCAGCTGCCGTGCCAGGACTGGTTCACATCCCTGAACCGCACGCAGTGTCTGCGTTTCCTTCCACTATTGCCGTGTTCCCTGACGTAACTATGCCTGGCAGCGAGGTGCCCCGTGCAGCCAGAGATGTTCCGCCCCGAGGAGCCCAAGATTTCTGGCAGTTCATCCCAAACCGGGATCTCTGCCTGTGCAGGTGGGACATCACTCGCTGCGCCCGGGGGGGCTGCAATGCTCCCAGCTAAAGCATGGACGATGCGTTTGCTGCCCTGTAGTTGCTTGTGCATCCCAGCCCCTGAAGACCATTCCCACCTTCCCGTTCTGATGTTTTTATATTCCTGTCTCATATAGCTATTGCTCAGGGGAAATAAAAAAAAAAAAACCCAACAAAAAACAACAACAACAAACAAACCAAAACAAAACAAAAAAAACCCCAAAAACCAACCAAACAAAAAACCCCAAAAAACCCCCCCAAAAACCCACTGCACATTTACATCCCAAATAAAATTATATCACACCTCAGTTGGGAAGCTGCAATCCCCTGTGCTTTCCTAAGGGGAAAAGCCAGTGAAGGGGCTGAACAGAGAACTCTAACCAGGCACAGCACAGAGAGAGGCTCCTTCTGCTGTTTCTCCCAGGGGAAAGTCCTGCCGAACACCCACTGTTCACATCTGCAGCTCCCCACTGCCTTCTGCTGGCAAAAATGCATTAAAATCTCCCTCCCAGCCCCGGCTTCTCCTCCCAGACCAGCCCCGAGCACTTGCAGTGGGTGTGTGGTTTGGGGCCCCAGCTCGCACCCTTCCTGGCGTCGCCTGGCCCTCCCCTGCCTGCAGAGTTGCTCTGAAATTCCTTCTCTTTTCTGCAGAGAAAGGCTCCGTCCTGTGCCAGAAGGGAAGGTGGGGAATAAGCAAACCCAGTGTTCCTGAGGGTCAGGCTCTGCCTCCGGGGATTAGCAGCGTCCCCAGCATTTCTCTGCCTCTCAGCTCCTGGCAGCCCTTTGCCAACGGCCCCAAAAATGTAGATCCCTCCGAGGCTCTGTCTTGCTCCAGCTGCCCGGCGTTAGCTGGCCAGAAATGGCCAACAGATTCCATCCCCGGTTGCCGGGGCAAAGCAACCAGGAGTGACGGGTTTATAGGATTTGCTGCTGCTTGTATTTGTGACTGTCATCTCCTAGGAAAGGATTAGCTGCTGGTCCGGCGGTGGTCCTGCGCCTGCCTGGCCTCTGAAGCCTAGTGAGAACAAAGTGCGTGCTGAGGACTTTGTCACTGCCAGAGCAACCAGCTGCCGCGCCGTGCCGTAGCCAGGGACAGCAGCGGAGTCCGCGTGGGTGCAGCAGCAGGATGAAGAGGAGGACGGGGGCTAGCCCCTGCTTCCAGCCATTGCACGGAGTTGTGTGCAGTGAAGGCGACTTCAGCAGGTCTGACAGGGTTCCTGTGGGAACACGCTGCCTTTCCTGGCAGTGCTGTGGTGACAAATCAAGATAACGTTGCAGTGCTGTGTGCATTCTCTCCCTCGCTTGAATGGTTACAGAGGAAGTTTCCTTTGGTTTGCCAGTTCTTGTCAGTCTGAATTCTTGCCCGAAAGCATCTGGCAACAGGCAGAAGGTTTGCCCTGTGGAGAGGTCCCAGAGATTTCTGTCATGGGAGTATCTCTGTTTATATTGTACCTGAGCCGGCCGCTCCCAGGAGCTCCCTGAAGCATGGGGGGAACCTGAGGCACAGCCCGTGGTGTCTGCATTGTCTCTGTAGACATCTGAAGACCCTTTGCATGGGAAGCCCAGGCTGTCCACATCACCTGGCGTCAGCCCGAGGGCTCTGCTTTGGAGCTGCTTGTGCGTGACAAAATGGGGACAAGGGACCCGATGGCTGTGTTTCTGCTTTTACAAACACCCAACGTTTCTCTCCATCCGGACTCAGACCAAGACCAAGCAGAACCCATCTTCTAGGCTCACCTACCGAGTCTGGGTCTTGCTGCCACTGCTGTTTGATTAGGGGGGAATGAAAGGAAACAATGCTTAGTGTTATTTCAGAAATCAAATCACCTTTTCTAAAGGTTAGACACTGGCCCAGGTTGCCCAGAGAAGCTGTGGATGCCCCATCCCTGGAGGGGTTCAAGGCCAGGCTGGATGAGGCTTTGAGCAACCTGGGCTGGTGGGAGGTGTCCCTGCCCATGGCAGGGGGGGGAACTGGATGATCTTTAAGGTCCCATCTAACCCAAACCAGTCTGTGATTCTATGATTCTATAAAGGCAATCTAGGCAAGAGCATGTGAACTGAAGAAGATGTAAGCCAGAGTGTGGAGGCCACTGGCTGTTCTTCCAGTTCCGAGTGAGGAGGGTGATCAGCGTGGCCCAAGGGCGTGATGGTCTCGCTCTTCTTTACTGTCCTGAGCTTAGATTTCAGTGAAGCCAGCTGAAAAGCTGGAAATTGTTAAAAAACCCTAAATATGGCTGTTGTAATATTATATCCAGGGAACTTGGTGAGTCACGGGTTGAAAAGCAGTGCTGTGGCTGTGTGCAAGCGCAACAAGCGGTGCGGTGTTCCCTGCGGAGTGAGGAGATGCAGAAGCTTTCTCATGTAGAAACCCAAGAGTGTGGAGGTGGGGATTTGTTTCAGAACTGTCTGGCTATTAAAAAATCAAACAGGCTGGGAGATGAGAGGCCTCCTTTGATATACAGGCTGATGGGAGGACGAAGGCAGTCCGGAGTCGGCCAGGGAAGATGTCTGCTTGGCAAGAGAGCGAAAGGAATGGTTAAGGTTACGCAAGCGAAACGTGACAACCTTTGCTCTCATTTTCAAGTCAAATAGCTTAGAGTTAGATCTTATCACTCAAGACTTGAATTAATCATGGGGTGAGTATTATAACCGAACAAAATAGATCAAATTATAAAGGCAAGCTGCTACCAAGCTCAATGGAAACAGAAAGAATGAGGAGGAATGAAGAGGTAGATCTGATTAAGACGAATAAAAATATCAGCTGTGCCTCAGGGGGTGTTGCTGTTCTCAAGCACAAATTTCAGAGACAAAAATATGGTGCTTTAGTTTTCCATCAAGAAACCAGGCTAGGTAAGAGCTGGAATTCTTTAACCCTGCTGGGATGAAGAGGCTTGAAGCTGAGCTGCCCCCTCGTTTGCCTTTGTAGAAGCTGTGGATGATAACTCTCCGGTGTGTACCAGACAAGCTCACTATTGTGGTTTTACATTTCCCGTTCATCCCTTTCATTTGTTCTAAACATTTCCCCCATTAGGCTCTGCTGTTTACAAGTGTCTGTGTGCGGAGCTGGAATCAGTGCCTTACGGTACAAAAAGCACATCACTGGCTTCCTTTGTTATTTGGGGATGTTTTAATCTAAGACTTCATCCTCTGAACAGGTACATTTTTAATCTGTCCATCAGCTCAGTGACAAGGGTTTCCCGCTGGACAACCCCTATCCAAGATGCAAGTGGACTGAGCTGCAAGGTTTCTGTGATCCTAGACAGACTTGTGTTAGAGGTTCTTTTCTGATGTTTTTTTACAAGGCAGCAAAAAAGGATCAGAGAGGTCCTCCTCCCTTTATAAATACAAAGATGTAGATCTGAGGCAAACTCAGAAAAATCCCCAGATTACATTTAACATGAAACCTGTTTCTGTTTACTAATTTTTTAACCTATTACTAAACCAAGGTCTGCTTTACAGCTCTTCATAGGTTTTTTTATATATATATATATACACACACATGTGTATAGATATTAAAAATCTGGATCTCTGTGTGTAATAAACATTGATATGTAATAAAAACATACATAATAAAAAATCTATGTGTATGTACCTGGTTAAGAAACCCTGTATTTAGGGTTTATAAGATCACTGGTACAAGAAATGTTAAATACTGAAAGGGTTGATCATTAGAGGACTCTGGGAGGAATTTAAACTCATTTTCGCAGGAGGAAAAAGAAGTGTTCTGCAGATAGCAGCTGACCGTGTTAATCTATTGTAAATATTGGACCTCTGGAAACTATGGGCGGAGATTTTTCTGTTTGCCTTAGTAATAACCTAAACACTGGTCCCTGCTAAGTCCTGTACCAACAGGCTGGATTGTATATTCCTGAATAGCCCCATCCTTCTTTGACAGAAATGGAAAATTATAGAAGCTAGCAGCGTCCTCATAAAACCTCCCACAAAAACTTGAATTAAGGATAACTCCGTAAGGACGTTATTGTCTGCCTGGAATCCACTCTGCTGTTTATCAGACAAAATAAAAGATTTTTCCTTGCAGCATAGTCTGTTGGCATTTATTTATAGAAAAGGTGAGACTGATCCTTAAAATTAGTGTACAATAAATGTTCTCCTCCAGATACACTTGTGCAAATGGAGGTTCAGCTGAGGTCCCAGTTCTCTTGCCCATCTTCCCTGCTGCAGGTAACCAGCTCAGGAGGGATTTCTCTTCCTTGGTTGGCTGCAGCCAGTCCCAGAAGCTTTCTGGTTGCTTCATAGCTATCAATTCCAGTCTTACCTACGCTAGAAAGCCTGGCAGACAGGCAGGTATCAACAGTGAGCAATTACTGGTTTGATGATGTCAGTGAATTAAAATCCTGTTTGGCTGCCTTGGCCCAGCCAACATCCTTATAACATTGGATTATACCAGCAAATGATGAGCTGTTACACGGGTTATTGCTAATTCCCTTTCTGTGGCACGTGGCTTAGTGAAAGATCTTTTAAATAGCTTGAGACACCAGCGCTCCTCTGGGGCAATTGCAGGAATTTGAGATTGAGCTCCCTTAAATCCCTTTCTTGTATAATCTGCTTTTATTTTTAATTTCTGCTGCTGTTATTAGTGCTGCCAAAAGCTTAGTTTTCACACAGATACCAGAGCTCTTTTGTCCACTCCCAGGGCAAGGCCAATTATTCTTTGGTATTTGCAGAACTATAGCAACAGCCAAAAATTTAGGAGGGTTATTCAGGAGGAGAAGACCAAGACAGTGAATAAAGTGGACAAGCTGTTACATGTAGTCCCTGAAACTGTACAAGGCACAGCATCCGTTTGGGATCTCTGCAGGGGCTAAACAGAAGGACTAAATTGTGATGTAGAACTGCGATGACCAGCACTAATGTCAGGGCTTTCAAACACCAAAGACCAAGCTCCTGTCTGCTGTGTTCAACTCCGCTTTGCCACGCCAGACCCCGGATAAAAGCCAGCTCCGACCGTGCAGAGGTCGGGGATGGATGCTGTCCTGCAGACAGCCTGGCTGCCCCGGAGGCGTTAAGCACTGGCGTGGGCATTGGGAATTTGCTTAAGCGAAGTGGCTGCCATCAAGACATGCGAAGTTATTAGGCAGCATCCCAGTCCTGTGCAGTGTGGAGCTGATGGATGCTGGGAAAAGGATTTCCTCCAGTGTGATGTAACGGGCAGCGGGATCCAGGTCCCAGCATGGCTCATCATTGCTTAGTGCTGTCACAGGCACAAATCAAAAAGCGCATGTCTACGTGTTTTGCAGACAGTGTATTGAAAGTGCGATGGCTTGTGAGGGATTTGTATCCCTACGAAAGCGAGTTTTCCTTGAAGCGAACATTGAATGCACCATGCTGGAAGAGGGCAGTGAAATTATGTCGGGGAAATGGAAGTGGTGAAATATTTCTTGTGTAAGGGCTACAAGAAATCCTCAAATTACGGCAGGTTCTCTCTGCCTTTTTCCCCAGCAGAGCTCCAGGGTAGCAGTAGTACAGCTCGAACCAGGAGCTCAATAACTGCCCGGTGTCACCCGATGAACCTTCTTCTTGTCAGAGCACTTACAGACACCATCCATCCTGCTCCAGGCTTGGGGAGGCAGATAGTCTGCGAACATCACTCCAATTGCCGTTTCAGCCTCCCAGTGGTTAAAAGCAAGGGTGTGCCGGCAACTCTGGTATTTCGCACTGTTTCTGGTCATTCTATTCTTTTACACAATTGCATCATACAACCATTTCACACCCTAAAAATAAACCCAGCTGGTTTTAAAGCAGTTCCTTTGCCCCACTGTGGGATTGCCGCCTGCTCCATGACTGCTGAGAGGCAGCTTCTTGCCTTTTGCAAAAGCTCCCTGTTCTTCATGAACCCGTTACCTGCTTCTCAAAGGCCTCTGGGAAGAGCAAAATTTTCTACCTTAGAGCCCCCATCTGTATTTCTGTCTGTCTGTCTGTCCTGGCTTCCCACGACCCAGCCCTGAGCTGCCTGCCTCCATGGGCCACCACCCCCATAGCGGGAGATGCTGCGGTTGCTCAGAAGGTGCTGGAAGGAAGAAAGGAAGCCTGATGCCAGGATGGGTGCCTGGTCCCTGCAGCACCTCCAGCATCGCTCTGTCCTGGCTTTGCACGCCAGGGGCGGGGACAGAAAGGGAAAGGCTCAGAAGGAGCCTCCACTTCTGGTCCCTCAAGTAGTACCCCCCAAGTCGAGATGCTGGGGGCAGGAGTTACCCACCTGTGCTGGTGGGCAGCAGAGCTGGGACAGCCTTCATCTGCTCTCTGGGCTCCACCTGGGGCTGGAGGCATCTTGCTGCCCTGTCACTTCTCCCCAGGGACCGTCCCCAGCCCCGCTGATCCCTGGCTTCCACCACCATCGCGTACACCCAGGTCAGCTCGACCTCGGCCAGGCTCCGACACACAAAGGCTACACAAAGTAACAGCCAGTAACCACAAACCCATCCACTCCCAGCCTCGTGCCTTGCTCCTGTGACCCGTGGCTGCCACCAGCCCCCTGGTCCTGTGCCAGCAGAAGACAAGGAGACCGGCTCTGCTTAGCTTCGCCTTTGGTGACAGAAGGGACAGAGCCCATTTGTGTTTCTCAGGGCTTGGCTGTTTATGTGATCCAGTGCTTGCGCTGCTCGTGCAGCCCCGCGGCTGCAGCGTGGTGTGTGCCCCTCGCTGCGCAGCCACGCGGTACCTGGGCTCCGGTCCCTGCCCAGCTGCCCTGTTCCCTTGGGCACATCCTTCAGGGCATCTTTTGGGGGCATGAGAGCAAAAGAGTTCAAAGAACAACAGTCCAAATGATGCCCTGCTCTCATCCACAGCATCTGCCTTTGATTCTTTTTAGAGATGTATTTCAAAACCTTTTAACACCACTGACATCAGAGGAGCTTTGCAGAGACATCCATCTCCTAACGCACCCAGCTGCGCTCCCTCAGCATCTCCTGCCCTCGCACAAGCTCCTCCACCAGCCTCGTCCCCTGTCCCACGCTGGTGGCTGGAAACTCTGTGGTCTCACCCTCCACGTTTGTCCACAAGCCAGGGTGATGGACAAAGTGACATGGGGCAGGATGCTCAGCAGGATGCAGGTCCCACCAGGTGCAGCCCCACAGCGCCAAGCAAGGAGAGCGGAGCAGCTCCAGAGAGGGTGACAAGAACAGACACAGCCCAGCGATGGCCACGCCAGCCCGTCGCCATGAGTGACAGCCAAGGCAGCCAAGCTCAGAGTCAAGGCATATGACTGGACAGAGGTGGCCATGGCAAAATACGAGTGTGAGGGCTTGAGGTTAAACTAGGGAGCCCCCACAGAAGTTTTTCGCTGCTCACACGTCTTCCCAGCCGTGTGGTCCCCACTTACAGAGCCAGCCTCGAGCACGGGCAGCCCAGCCTGCATCTCTGTCCACATCACACTGCCTCCCACAGATCTCCCACCCCTTTTGTTTCCCCAAAACTCCTCCTTTCCTCTAACCCTGCGTGGGAGAGGACTTTGGTGTGAAAAGTCACTGTAACGGCAGAGGGACCGCTGCCCTCCTGCCTGCCCCATCTCTGCAGGTACGACCCTGTGCAGCAACACCTCCCTGTTCAGACAAATTTCCCCCACTCTGTCCCTGTGCCTGGCAAGCCAAGGGTCCCTCCTTTGCAGGACACCTATCTGAAATCCCAGTCTCCTCCCCAGAACGTCTCCTTAGAGCTGCCCTCGTTCAGCCCCTCTCCGATGTCCTGCCCAGCCCTATCTCCTAACTGGGAGGGCTGGCCAGCATCCGCCTTTCTGGTCCAAACAAGATAGAGAAGCAAAACAGCTCTATTTCTTCACCCCTGTAATTTAGGAAAAGGGAAGCTGGACTTCATGACCACTCTTCAGCCTTTGATGTATTTCAATGTGCCCTGTAGCTTTGCAATTTTTTCCCCACACCATTACAGGATAATCCTAAGTGTGTGTTAACGTAAGAGCTGCCAAGGATGTTTGAAAGGCTTGTTTGTCCCTCCGCAAAGGGAAATCCTCCCCCCTCCCTGCCGTATGCACTTATCGCTCCAGAGATTCATTCTTCTCTGAGCAGTTGCCTTTCTGGCATTGTTCTCTTTTGTTTATTTGCTATTTCTGACATTCTGCTGAAAAGGGAGTAGGAAAATTGGCAAAACACATGGAAAGGAGTTTCCTCGTGTGACAATAACACAAGACAAGGCAGGACAAGAGAGGGATTTAATTTGCCTGTTTTCATATTTTTAACAGATGTTGACTGTAAAAGAAGGGGTATTATTCATTTGCATGTATCAATGCCTTTTGACGATGGATTAGGGGAGAATTTTGGCATTGCTTTGTACTGATGTGCCCTCTACTTGGATTTAATATGCATACACATAAAGCTCACCAAACTCCTTTAAAAAAAAATCATCCATATCATGAGTATCATATACTCATTTATGTAGTTTCCCAAAGCCTCAGCTTTCCATCTTGTTTTCCAGAAAATGGCTTTGAATGTTTTCCCTATTTTGTCTTCACAGGGAAGCCCTTCACCTTGACTGAGATGAGCAGCACCATCAGGAGGAGTGCCTGGCCACGGTCCTGCTCCACGCAGAGGCATCCGAGCAGGGAGTTAAAGCAGCCAGGAGATTGGTTTGACCTTTAGAAATTTTGCTTTTTAAGAACATTTACATGACCTCTTTGATATGCCACAGATCTGGAAATCTCAGGAATATCTGTCTGGAATCCATCAAGGTCAACGGCACACCTCTGATACAGGCTGAGTTTGTGCTCCGAGGGATGCGTCGCACAATGCCAGCGCCGGTGTTGCTGGCAGAACCAGCCGCCGGCTGTTTTACTGTCTGAAAGGAGAAGCTTCTGTATAGATGCACGTCCTAGGAAGATGTAATTCTTGTCGTGCAAAGTTTTTAAGGTTATTGCAAAATGCAGAACCCAGGACACATTTCAAAACGCTCAGGAGATCTGAGTCAGCTTGTGCCTTGCTGGGAGCCCTGATGGGAACTGCGGAGCGGAAATTGTCTGCGGTCGTCCCTGCTTCCTAGGAAGGGCCACATGTGGCCAGCTGCGTCTTCGTACGGGAGGAGATTGTGAACTGGCCTTTTCTTGCCATGTTTTTAGTCTGTCCTTCCTCTTACAGCTGCAAAATCCAAGAATTCCAGGAAAATCTAAACACCTCTTGGTCTGAGTTAACAGAAGTCTCGCAGGCGTGGGAAGGGGCGTCACCAGCGCCGCCAGCCCAGCCTGGGGAGCTGGGACTTGAACTGGTTGAGGTGCTCAGCTCTGAGCTCTCTTTCATTCTCTTGAACTAAAAAAACTTTTTTTTTTTTTTTTTTTTGTGTACCTTTTAATTCCTTTGAATGAAAAACCTCTCTTTTTTTTCCCATGTGGTTGTTAGAAAGACATTAACTGTTCCCTCAAGCAGCTCCACGGTCACGGGTTTGGACATGCTTAGTGGCTGCAAAAGAATTCGAAGGGAAAGGAAGCACAAGCAGCAACGGGATTAGAAAACACTTCCATGTTTTTGCAATACCTTTGGAAAGACAAGGTGCCTCCATGCTTCACAGCTGAAAGGTAAGTTGCTCAGCTGCTAAATGTCCCCTCCTCCACTAACAGAAAGCTCTTGGCTCGTTGTAGTCTCATGAAATACATTTCTAGGGGGATGCTATTGCCTGTAACAGTGCTGGGCTCCGCGCTGCTGCCTCCTCCTTGCCCCACTGCTCCTGGGAGTAAGAGATACTGCAAACTCTGCAGCTGCTTAAAACTCCTCCAAGCCTTTTGTGTTGCTTATTTTTCTTCCTAAGATTATTTTTAATCCTGATCAGTGTTGGAATCCAGCTCCTGGTGGTAATCAGGAGGCAGAAAGGATGAATGGCTGCAGGAAGAGGCGGCAGAAGCAGCGGTGGGCACAGAGAAGTGCCGCTGGCGATGACTCAGGGGGAGGCGCGAGGTGTCTGGACCATGCCAGGGACCAGCCGCCCCGCGATGCGGGGCCACATTTGCACGGTGGAACCTGGAGAGCAGAGGACATGCCAGGGAGAAGGAGAGGGGGACAGTGTTTCGTTAGGTCCTGCTCAGCAAATCCATCCCGATGTGTGCCTGGGACCGCAGCACTTTGTGTCAGAGGACATTTGGCCATGTCAGCCTCCCAGGGTAAGGTTTCACAATACGCTTTTTCCAGCATCATTGCAGGCGGATGATGACAGTGGTGACACCTTGTCCCCATGTCTCCACCCTGGCGGCCCCTCCTGCCCCTCTCCTCCCACAGAGCCCAGGGCTGGGGTGGCCGTGGTGCCATCCGGGCTCGCGCAGCCGCCGGCAAGCAGAGCTCCCTTTGCCTGCAGCCCAGAGAGATTTCTGTCTGATCACGGTGGGATCCGAGTCACCGCGCGGTTGCATAGTGGTTAAGTCAGATGCGAACGGCAGGAAGGTGGTGGAGGCTGGGGGGGG
>NW_010144260.1:15950-17471 GCF_000699245.1 Pterocles gutturalis
ATGCCGGTGGCCACTGTGGTCCGCAGGATGCTGAGGCTGCCACTGGTGACAGTCCTGTCATCGAAGGGCGTTTGGTACTGGGAGAGGGGTACTTGAGTCTTTGCAATGAGAATGGAAAGTAAGGCGAGTTCTGATGGTGGCAAACAGGGACAAGAAAAACGTTGTGCCCTCCAGGAGGTAAAGACAGCTTGAAAAATTATGCTTATGGGGGAGGGAAGAGGAGGGGAGAGACATCTGTGCTTGTTTATTCATTCTTACACTTATGGTGGAGGGAAGAGGGAGGGAGAGACATCTGTGCTTGTTTATTCATTCATGTTTCTACCAGCCTTCATTATATTTAGACTACGTGAGATGATACTAGAAGTATTTTACATCCAGTGATGATCTGCAGAGTGGGAGTGCTCTGTGGCAACCTTCATGGCTCCTCCTGGCCCGGGTTTCCTTACACGTATTTGACACTTTTGATGGAGCTTACGCTGCACTGTCATCTGACAGAGGTGTAAGCTTGGATCTTTTTTGTTCGGTTGTTTTGCTTTGTATTTTCTTTGCTAGCAGGCTGTAATCAGACAGGAGCAGAGGGAAATCAAAGCCATTAAGCGCTGGGAGACCTCTGCCCTTTTTGGGCTGACACAGGAAAAGTCTTTCATTCCTTTGACAGCTAAGAGGGAGAAAACAAAACACAGTGTTCCTTGTAATTCTAAACAGTTGCTGGAATGAAAAAGGATCAATTCTGAGATGAAAGAATTAATCTTGGAGACAGTGCTTGAAAAACAGTGGTGTCTGTGCTTGGTATTTAGAGAAATACTAAACTGTAACATTTTTATAGCATCTTCGGGTGCCTTTATCCCTTATAGAGAGACAGAAAACCAGAACCAGCTTTTTGCTTCTTAGAAAGTCTAACAAGGACATTGGGCATACAATGTGATTTCTGTAAACTGCTTTAATCTGATCTTATTTTCTATAATAGTGATGTTTAACAATCACTTTGTCTTAACCCCCTTTCCTTTTTCCCTGGTGTGAAGGGAAAATTCTTCGGAAGAAGGGGGAGGCAGGGAACAAAGCCGGCAGTCTCCGCAGCTCGCAGCCGTGCCAGCTTTGTGCTGTTAGACAGGAATCAGCCAAGTGGGTCTCTCCTGACATGTTAAAACATAATTTTCCTTTTGCTATATCCTGCAGGTTTTTACCCACACACTCTCTCTGCTGTTTACGATGAGAGTTAATCTGGCTGAGGATTGATCAGAAGCCTTAAATGCACAGCTCCCAGCCTTTCCAGTACGTGAAACCCTCTCGGTGCCTGACATACATTCTGCAGGACCCATCCCCAGATAAAGTATCCCCATTCAAGCCAGATCTATACCTTTTATACTCTATCATGTCCTGTCTTACTGTTGCAGTGGTTTTTTCACTCCAGGGCTTTATTCGATGCTGTCTCAGTGTCGTGGCCGTAAGTCGTGCTCTGTGCCCACCGCCTGCTTTCCAGAGCCTGTGTGCACAGAGGTGTGTACCATGAACCACCCCCCC
>NW_010144260.1:17488-23183 GCF_000699245.1 Pterocles gutturalis
ATGCTCCAGTGCTGCAGAACAGCCCAAGGGGGCTGCGGTTCCTCCTGCAACATCACCCAGAGGATGTGCCTCAGCCTTCCTTAGGAGCGGTTTTAAACCAGGGGCAGTGCATTGCTGGTTGTGGAGATTTGTGCCCCCGTTCAGCTCCCAGATCCCTTCTCCAACCTCTCACATGTTTGCTCTCTGGTGGCTTTCCCACTTTCTCGTAACTCATTCCTGGAAAAGGGAGGGTGGGAACGGAAACACTCCATGAGACTTTACGTTTCCATGTGCATACAGCAAGGGGCAAGCCAGGCTCCTCCTGGGTTTAAGCACCACACACAAACCTTCCCTGTTCATCACAGCAAACCCATGCTACCAGCTGCCACCGCCGACTGCCACATCAGCAAGGACTAACCCTGGCCAGAGGAGCTTCTGATCAAGAAATCAGGTTTTCTAGGGTCTGCAAGAGTCAATATGTTGGATCAGATTCATCTGCTGGCTGCTGTGACAGTCCTGGGAGTCCTGGAGCAAGGTACGGACCATGGGATGCACATCCCCAAATACTTGCTGGGTCAGTCTGCTGCACCTCCACTGGTTTTCTTTCACTTCCATATTTCATTTCTGCTGTTGCACTGGCACTTCCCTGCTTTTCAGACAGTGGACCAATATCTCGTCTGGGTTTTGAAATGTGTTCAATGCAGTGGGTGCCTGGAAAGCCCTTTCTCTGAACTGACCTCCCTCTCAGTTCAGAAATTTCTTGCTAGATCTTCTCCTGTGCAAGCACGTAGAATTTCTTTCTTTGAAAAATGGGTTTACAGCAGTCCCTGAGGTTTGTGCAGATGTTAGCACACAAAGAGCACTGCGGTGCAGAAAGGTGGAAGAACGGCTGCAGCGGGTCTCCCAGCCGCGGTTCCACACTGCATGGCAATTTCCTCCAGCGGCTGGGTGGCTTACCTGCGGCATCGGTTCCCTCCCTACTCACCTACCAGGATTTAGAAGGGGAAAAAATTAAAGACTGAAAAAACCTTAAAATTGGCAGTAGCAAAGTGCATCTGAACCGTGTAGCCATGTCTATAGATGATGGATGATTTGTTAATTATGCAAGAGAGAAAGCAGATACCCGCTGGTGCTGTGTGACTGCATACTCCTCGCTCCACTCTTGCACTGTGTTATTCCTTTTCCTTGTCTGAAACATATCTGGGATTTCTGTCCAGCTGTCTCTGCTATGCGGGGGTGCAAGGTTAGGAGGTGACCGCAGAACTTTTGCCCGTACCTCTGACACTCTCCTGGCCCCACCGTGCCCAGCCGGAGGACTGACCACTGCTATTCTTCTCTCTGCAGCCTACTTCTTCCTCCAGGTGATCTATGCCAGAAGGACGTTTGGCATTTCTCCTCCAAAGATCTCAGGCCCACCTGAATTTGAGAGGATCTTTCGAGCACAGTAAGAAACTCCTCGTATCAGATGCTTCCCAGACCTCAAGTCTAAGGGCACTGCCCCTCCCCTGCTTTGCCATTCATTTCTTGAGACTCCTGGAGTAATTCAGCTGCTACCCACCTCCCTTGGGATCTAAGTTAGTGTATTTAAGAGTCAGCATCTGGACTGCATTGGCACATGAGTCCTAAAGACGCCACTGCTGACAGAAACCACACAGCTATACGTGCTGTAGGGTGTAGGGCTGCTAAAGACAACGTTGCAGGTGCCTGAGCCAGGCTGGTTTGAGCCAGGCGCTGTCAAAGCCTCAGGCAGCTTCAGCCCTGCTCTGAACCCCGCTCGCTGGGGAGGACAAGCTCCCAGAAAGTTCGCAGCCGGGGCTGGGATGGGGACAGCCACAACCCAGCATCTCAGAAAGACGGAGCCTTTCTGTGCACCGTCTGGCCTGGGTATCTTTTTCTGCATTTCTTGTGCCTTGGAGATGCAGTTCCTTCCACTGTTTAATTCCTGCGACTAAAGGTGAGATGGAAACTTGCGGGAAAGGTGCAAGCCTGGAGGTGACATCAGCTCTGAAAAGGAACAGCCTCCAGCCTCTGCTAGGGGAAACAAAAAAAGACCTTCCTCTTTCCTGACAGGGTGAACTCCTCTGAATATTTTCCCCTTTTCCTGGCAGTTCTATGGCTGGCCGGACTCTTCTTCCATCAAGGTGAGAACAGTTCATTACCTGGCTTGTCACAGGATGTGTTCCTCTGAATACTCAGGTCCTGCTCACCTGAACAATAAATTAGGCAGTAATTCTGTCTCTGATGGGAAGGTAGAGCCAGAGGACACTGACTCTCTAATTCCTTCACTTTGGGCAACTTGCTTGGTTCAAAGTAGCTCTAAAAACCCTTTGGAGATGGTCACTGTGATCTCTCTCAACTGCAGGTCTGGCTGCAGCCCTGGGGCTGCTCTATCTCTACGCCCGCTACTGCTACTTCATGGGGTACAGGGCATCGTCCTCAGAAAGGTAAATACCTCTGCCAGCTTGGGGTACGCAGTAACTGCTGGGGGTTTGCTTTGGGGAACACAATGTGCTTTGGGGATCCTTGGGACTCAGCCTTGCCAAGCTCTCCCTGGGGCTTAAGATGGCCATAAGTACAGGGCTGGGGCCAGAGGCACAGATATGGGGCAAGGCTGGAGCTGCCCGAGCCCTTGTAGGGGTGTCTGTGGTCCCTCGAGGTGGGAGCAGGGCACAGGACCCCACGCAGGGGGCAGGGGACAGCCAGGGCTGCCTTCCTACCCCCCATCTCCAGGGAGGCAGGGACTGTTCCCAGACGAGAGCAGCGATGCTCGGGCTCAGCATCCCCCCTCTCTCCTGCCAGGCTCACCCCGATATACTTCAGCGCTGGAGTTCTCTGGATTCTCATTGCAGCAGCAGCCCTGGGCATCTTGCATTTCTTCCTCTCTCACTACTTGGGGCTGAACATCCTCCAGGTTCTCGCAGTGTGACCTGCTCCTCTGTCCCTCATCGGTGTCCTTTGCCTTCGGGTCCTGCTCCCTCCCACCCATGGTAACAGGCTGGCTGGACCTAAAACAGCAGAAGTGACAAATCCATCCTCGCTTGAGTTTTTAACACCTCCCTCCCTGCTGCCCAGCACTGGCACGAACTGCTGAGCTCTTCAGGAGATGTTTTTCCCCCACAGCACTCCTTGTGCCAAGTGCTCCATATCTGACAGCTCCATCATGCCTGATGCAGAAACAACAATGCTCCAAAACAAGGAGAATTCTAGGAAAACAGGACACATAACAGCAAACTCATCTCAGCCTGAGCTTCCCAGTGAGCTGCCCCAGGGAATCACCACGTGTTCCCCTTCCTCCAGCAGCTTTGCCTTCATCCCAGGCACCGAATATGGGTTCATGCCAGTTTTCCAAGGCCCACACCTAAGAAAGGCATTTGTTTGAAACCAGATGTGGGATGAGGCATAACAAAAGAGGTGATGGATAAATAGGAGCAGCCACCAACATGTTGTGTGAAAGTCTATTAGTGCCCTCATAATGGTTATCAGCCATTGCCCGTGGGCGATATCGTAAATCAGACTGCGCAAACTCATCACCAGGACTGTATCTGTAACTTTGAATACTGCTGAGTGACTGTGCGCACAAATAAAAAGGCACGGAGCTTGCTGTGCTGGGTGTCTCCTCGCGGGTCTGCAACTAACGGGGAACAAAACCAGAGTGTTTGAGCACAAGGCAGCTGCCTCGGTTTCCCTGCTGCAACCCTGTGTCCTGGTGGGGGGAGCTCTGGGTGCAGAGAAGCTGATTTTCAGAGGTGCCAAGCTCCCAGACTGGCGGCTGAGCCACTGAGCACCAAAGAGTGATCCCTGATGGGGGGTTTGGCCAGTGCTGGGGTCCCCCTCTGGGCTCAGCCCCCCTGCAGCAGGAGGGGCTGGATTTTCACGGGAGCTCAGCATTCCCAGCACTGATGCTTTTGGCCATCGGTCCGCTCATGTTAGCAACACGGCTCAGGAAACACCAGCAGTGCTCCGTGGCATCGTGACCAGGGGATTTCATGCCAAACCCACAGAGCGAAAATAACTGCATTAACGTGCTGCTGGTCTAACCGCATTTCAAAGCCCGCTGTCCTCCCCTCCCTTTCCCAGCAGCTTGCATATCTAGACTGTAAGAACAAAAGGCAGGGGTTTTTTGGAAGAAGTAATTAATTTTTCACATTGTTTCATTTCCTTCCCTGCATTTTAAATTGGCTTATCCAGCAAAACCCCCAGTCCATTTCCCTTTCAGGCTCTCCTGCCCTTGCAGTCGTGCTGCCCCATTGAAGCTGGCAAACACTGCAGGGGAAGGCTTAAATCCAAACAAAAATAACTGCACAGCACTTGTCTCTGCAAAGTTTTCAGTGCAGCAGAGCTCCATCCTCACAGGAACCCCTGGGTGTCACAGCAAGATAAACAACAACAAAATAACTTTTTTTTCCAGCAGCTTTGGTAACACACTTTGGAAAAGGCTGAATGTCGTTTAACCCTGGCTGTGCCTTAGCCAGGCCGAGGAGGAAGAGACGAACCATCTGCCCACAGTGAGATTTTACTTTGCCTTTACATTAACACATCCCACCATCTCCTGAAGTTAATTCTCAGTCCTCACCTTTTTACCAGCATGACCAGTCACCTCCCAGAGGGTTAATACAAAAGGACCAGCCACAGCTGCTGGTGCAGGTCCTGGCTCTGTGTCAGGTTAGTCCAAGCTGGTGCTCACCCCCTCTGCAGACACAACCTCCATCTTTCACCCTGCAACCAGTTTTCTAACCCCACTGTATCGTCCTGGAGCCACTACCCACCTCAGCTTCGCTCATCGCTGCTCTGTGCCAGGGCTGCAGAATGACTCAGAGGGGGGAAGTTAAGATTCAGCAGCGGCTGTGGCAAGCCAGCTTCTCCCCTTGGATGCACAGAGGACCATTAAAAATCCTGGCACAGCGCAGCCAGGCTCTGGCCTCGGCTGCCTGCTGTCACTAGTTCTGCCACAGAAAAGCTGTCCGGCACATCAGACCCTTCAAACAATTGTCAGAGGGGCTCCCAGCAGAAGGGAGGCTTCCCCTCTCCACCCAGGGATGCTGACATTACTCTGCTACTTCATAACTGTAATCAAAGAAAATCACTTTGCACCAGACCATGGTTCAGCGATGCAGCCGATTGTTTCAGGATTTACCCAATTCAAAATGCTGCCGCTGTTGTCCCTCAATCCAGGAGTAGCTTCGTGCCGGGTGCGCTGGTGCCGATGAGCCCAGAGTCGAGATCTGCTTTCTAACCTTCAATGCGGTTCTGTACAGAAAGGGGTGCTAGGCAATAGTTTGCAAAAACTAGCACCGCTCTTTGGGGAAGTTGCAGGCTTTTATACGGGTTACAGCAAAGAAGAAGTTGCATGGCACTTGCATATTGTTCAAGTTTTAGTTCCATCACTGGTGTGTTCCTGCCCATGTTCTGATTAATGATTAACTCATCACACAAAGGTGGTCCTACATTAGCCTATAGGGTCTCCTCCCAGGGAGGAGATTTTTACCATGCTAATTTGCCCTAGATTACCTTTGGGCAACCTTATCTCCTTCTCTCCCATCCCCCTGGTCATCTCATCCTTGTCACTCCTGTGTTGCCTCCCTGTGGTTTTTAACCCCGAGGAGCACACCTCCGCCCAGCATCCCGCACTGGGGCTGGATGAAACCCCTCTGCCCACTGGTATCCGCCGCAGAGATGCCGGGGGGACAGGCTGGGGCTGGTGGGGACAGGCCGGGGA
>NW_010144261.1:0-1352 GCF_000699245.1 Pterocles gutturalis
GCTAGGTGCCACAGCACACAAACATTTCCACCTGTGGGCTTTGAAAATCGGGGTTTGTTCAACCCATTTGCACCCCTATTCATTGCAGCACCAGGCAAGAGGTTCTGTCCTTGGAATAAAGTGTCTCCTCTGCACCTCTGTCCCAGTGTTGGCAAAGAGCAGATCCTATTATCCTATTATTTATCAAGCTATGGTGTTATTCTATTTATTTTCATTATATTAGCCTATTGCTTATCATGTTATCATATTATCCTACTTATTTTTATATTATCCTATTATTTATAATGTTATTATCCTATTTATTTTTTATTCTATTGTCCTATTATTTATCATTTCGTTATCCTATTATTTATCTTCTATCCTATTTTTTATTATTTTTTGTTATTATTTTTCCCTCCCAGTTAGGGGATGGGAAGGGGTAGGAAAAACCCCAAGAATGTACCAGAGCACCTTTTTCTTCCTTCTCTTCATCCAATACCCACATTTCTCTGAACACTAACCACAGCTTAATTACAAGTCCATTAGGGCAATGCCTACACTATATAAGTTCTGTAATTCTCTTCTTTAAGCTGCTCATCACTGGGGGGGAAAAAAAAAAATTAACGCATTTGCATGTGCTTCCCCCCAGCCCGGCCAAATCCAGTGGGATGGATGGAGCAGCAAGAGGGAAATGCAGTATTGCAGACATCAACAAACAGCTCTTCCCAAGGCAGAGGGTGTGGGGAGAGCAGATGCCCCCCTCCTTATCTCCCTATCCCACTGGGCTGCCCGGGTCAGCTGGATATAGCCAGCCTGGAAACAGGATACAGCCCAGGAACACCCACATGCCAGTGCTGGCCGCTAAATGCCAGGAAAAGGGGTAAGGAAGTCATGGGTATTGTCTTCTGAAAAAAAAAAAATCCCACTGGGAGTAGCCCAGGGATGATGCACAGCTGGGGTCTTCATCCCAGGACCCCCAGGGCTGGAGACATGGCAAAAGGGGGGTCCTTGGGGATCACCACAGGGCATAATTACATCCATAATATATAAAGTGGGGGGGAGGGGGACAAAAAAAAAAATTACTTATTCCCCAAAACTTCATAGTAGCTATAGCTGTAAATGTTCAGTCCCCAGCAGCTCAGCCCACGGAGCTCAGATTTTCTCTCCCAGCACCAAAAAACGCGGAGGACCCCATAAACCAGGAGACAAACCCCCAGGGAGCCACGGCTGTTACTGGGTGATTAAATGCTTTGGGTTTTCCTCCCCAAGTAAATTTTTCAAGGCCACTAATAGAAAACACGGGTCAATAGCAGCTGCAGGCAAGAGCATTGCTGGCAGGGATGTGAACCAAACCATCCCAGCAGGGATAATGC
>NW_010144261.1:1363-9589 GCF_000699245.1 Pterocles gutturalis
CGAGCTCAGGCCTTCCGAGGCCCCATGAAAGAGTTGCTTAAAAAAAAAAAAAAAACAAACAACTGAACACTAACCCAAATCATCCTTTCTCCCCTTCACCAGCTCCACAGAAGCTCCCACATAAAACTGGGCTGTGGCCCATGGGCTCAGCTCGCTGCTGGATGCCTCCTGCATGAGTAGGGATGCATCCCCTCCCAAGGACAGGTCCTGAGCTCGGAGGCCAGGAGGAGCCATCGGAGCTGGGAGTAGAGTGGGATGGAATGGCCCTGCCCTCTGCCGGCTGCATGGCGCTGGATGGTGGGATGCAGGATGCTGCCGGACTGGTGGGATGCTGGGTGGGATTCGGGATGGTGTGGGATGGTGACAGCTGGGCAGGATGCAGGATGCTGGCAGCAAGTGGGATGGCACCAGGCAGGCAGGATACTGGACAGGATGCGGGATAGCACTGGAGGGTCGGGATGCTGGGAGGGATGCAGAATGGTGCGGGATGTGGAATGGTGACAGATGGGCAGGATGTTGGGTGGGCTACAGGATGGCACTGGATGGCCCAGATACTGCATGGGATGCAGGATGCTGGGTGGGATGTGGGGTGGCACCAGATGGGTGGGATGCTGGGAACAAGCAGGATGGCACTGGACAGGCCGGATGCTGGGCAGGATGCATGATGGCATTGGATGGTCGGGATGCTGTGTGGGACGCGGGATGGCACCAGACAGGCAGGATGTAGGATGGGATGCAGGACAGCACTGTGTGACCATGACCAAAGGAGTCCTGGCACCTCTCTGGTGACACACCAGAAAGCTTCAGCCCAAGAAACCACCCAGCTTCAGCAAGGCTGGTCCTCGAGCCCTGCCAGGGTGCAAGGGGCCCAGGCAGCCCCGTGCCAACGAGGAGGAGGGCACGCAGGCACTGCTCACCTGCCGGTAGGTGCAGATGATGATTTCCCGGAGGTGGTAGTGCATGGGCGTCATAGTCTCACTGACGGTGTCCAGGGCCATGTCCACCTCCTTCTTCATCCGGTGACCGTTGGGCAGGAGCTGAACCACCTTCATCACCACCTGAAGAGCAGGTGGAAGCAGCAGGAGCTTCACCAGGTGCCTCCTTGCCTCGACCCCATCCCTGCCCAGGAGAGGACCCAGCCCCTCCAAACAAGGCAGCAAGGAGGGGGACCCTAAAACAAGGTCCAACCCAAGGACTCACCTCGAACTCCCCTTTGGTGTACTTGGCGTCAGGCACGCTCACAATTTCCTCCTCGCTCATCTCGGGCATGCCCTGGGAGGGTCAGAGAGGACTGGGCCATCAGGGGCTGCGTGGCCGCATCCCCACAGCCCAACAGCTGAGCAGAAACACAGACCCCAAACTCAACCCCTCAGGACCCCAGGCATTCTCCACCTCCCTTCTGCACGGGCAGAGAAACCCAAAATTTTACACCCATCTGCTCTGCAAGGGGGTCCGTGTCTCTCCTGCCCTTAACCCTTCATCCCAGGGTGGGAGCTCTCGGGAGCAAGATGAAGGCTCTCCAGGGATGCACTCACACTTCTCCCAGAGGATTTTGGATACTCAGCACAGCAAGAGGACAACAAATGGGCATCCACCCCTCACAGCCCACCTTGGCCCTCCCCACGCTCCTTTTAGCTTCCCCAGGGCCAGCTGCAGAGCTTGGTACCCACGTTGAAGTGCCAGAGGGTGAGGACAGCAATGACCATGGCCGTGGTGGTCCTCCCCCGTCCACTGGAGCAGTTGAACACGAAGGCTGCCTGCGAGTCTTCAGCCAAGGCGTTCTTCATCACCTCCAACAGCCGGTCAAAGTCCTGCCAGGAGCAAAGCCCCGGGGGTTTTATGAGTTGGGTGGCACCAAGCACTCAAGTAACATTGACCCTGCAGGAGCAGGGATGGATTGAGAAAGAGGCAGCAGCACCGTCCCATCCCAGAGTACCTGCTCCTTGGGGGCGCAGAAGTCAGGGATGGGGACGCGGTGGTAGGTCAGCCCCTGGCAAGTGTTCTTCTGCTGGCTGAAGATCTCCTGCATGGTCAGGCAGCTCTTGAACATCTTCATCTGCTTCTCCACCTCCAGGTACACCTCCAGCCACTTCTGGCACTTCAGCAGGTCACCCTTCAGGGTAGCCTCTAGTTTCTGCAGAGGGTGAAGAAACCCTCACCATAAGACCCACTCCTCTTAGTTTTTTCAGGATTTTAATTTTTCTTTTTTTCAGATGTAGGCTGACATCCATCCCAAAAACCCCGCGGCCAGCTCAAATCCCCATCCCAAGTCCCTGCCACCACTTTTCCCCAGGATCAGAGTCCCCACCATGCTTGATCTCAGGAGCATCCTCTCACACCACCCTGGGCAGCTCCTCCACGTAGCCACACTGCTGCTGCCAGATGAACTCCTCTGCTGCTTATCTCCTCTGGAAGCCCAGCTGGGAATATCTGCTCTCCTTTCCCTGAGTGCCTTTTACCCTGGCTTTCAAGCCATGCTATAAACTCTTTGGGGAGGATCTCTGCTTTGCTCTGCCTTTGCAAACTCCTATGCAGTGACAGCGAAGTTAGGAGGACTTCTTTATTTTTGCAGTACCACAAAGAGCGGGTGCACCACCTGGTTTGGCATCAGCCGGGCTGTCCCCAGCCTCTCGCAGACACAGAGAGCATGAGCCAACCACAGCCCCTCACTGCCAAAAGAAAAATCCCAAAACAAGCAGCTCTGGAGGGTGAGGGACTATCAAACCCTGAGGGCATCACACATGAGGGCTCCCAGGAGGTGGAGATGAGACCCCACAACCACCTCCTGCATGTCCCCAGAGGGCAGGAGCTCACCTCCAGCTGCTGGGGCGAGGCAGCAGGCACAGGGATCAGCTCCTCCAGCTGCCCAGGCTCCCGCAGTGTATAGATCTGCTCATTCCCTTCCAGAACCACTTCATCCCTGAGGTTGATCCAGACAATGTGCGCATGCTTCCTCTTGGCGTCTGTCAGGTACCGCAGGACATTCCCCAGGGTCTAGGGAAGAAGGAGTGGGCAAGGGTGATAGGGGAGCTGGGAGCTCCCTGGTGCAGGCGACTCTACAGACCACGGGGTGTGTGCCCCTCACCTTGGAGCTAGGCTGTGCTGTCCCGTAGATGTGCATCTTGGGCACCCGTCGGAAGTTGGCCACGCTCATCTCCTTGGCGGTGCTCAGCACATCCGGGCAGAAACGTTCATCTGCCACCTGCAGCAGAGCAAAGCCTGGGCAAGGGGTGCACCCACCGGCATTGCACGGGGGTTCCCAGCACTCTACAATCTCTCACCCATGGTCCCCACTCAGGAGAAGTCCCCAAACCCTTCCAACACCAGCCACCCAGGGCTGAAAGCCACACGACTGCATTTCAAAGGTGGGAGTTGCTCTTCTTGCAGCAACACCACCATGCCAAAATAGCAGCAAGCCACCAACAGCCCTGGCCTCCTTGTCCCCTTCCCACAGCCACCCAGGGGCACCACAAAAGGTGACGCTGCGGCCAGGCTCACATTATGGGGTGCTCCAGCATCCCAGTACCCCAGGGCTGTGGGGTCAGACACCTCCATGAGCACAGGGGTTCTCTGGCCACATGGCCATCCTGTCCCAGGATGTCAGCAGGACCTGGACCTGAGAACCCAGCATAGGCCTGGAGACCCCAAAATGGACCTGAGACCCCAACACAGAGCTGGAAACCCCAAGACTCAGCACCTGCCCTACAACAGGGAAAGCCCCGTTTCTCCTGACACATGGAACTTCTTGGAGGGCAAGCATCCCAGGAAGGTGCCCTTCCCCAGGGGACAATGAGGACCCACCAGCCCCACCCCACCACCCAGACGGGTGCTCACCAGCACTCGCATGCCCTTGGTGATGAGGTCCCCGGTGACAGTGAGCTCCGAGGCGTTCATCTCCGCCAGCAGCCGGTAGAGCTCAGGGTGCCGGCACATCCACCTGCTGAAGCTGAGGGCAAAGCCCAGGGGGTACTGCCAGCGGGGGAAACACGCCGTCAGCCTGCGTTCACACCCCCTGCCCAGACACAACCCACAACCCCACTAGAAAAACGCCTGTATTTGCTTGGGAAACTCCGAGGAGGAGATCCCTTCCCTCCCACTGTAAGGGGAAGCCAAAAAAAGAAGAGCAAAGGCGGGGGGTTGGGGGTTTTTTCACCTGTTCATGAAGGTAGTAGTTGAAAGCAATCAAGTAGAAATAGCGTTCGAGGCTCTGCAAAGTCCTCTGGAGGAAATACTCTTTGGTGCTGCTCCCCTGAAAACAAAGGCAGGATTCGTCATGCCCGATGCTGAGCGGTCCTGCAGCCATGGAAAAAGCACCAAACCTGCTTGTTTGTGGCTGGCTTAGAAGAGAGATAAACAAATAGCTAACAGGCCTGAGGTATGAGTTTTTTTATGGAGCAGATCTTGAGGAAAAAAGGGCAGAAATGCTGTTTACGCTGCTCGGTGTTTTTGTGTATTCATGCTAACTTTACCTAACTTTGGAAAGAAACCACTTCCAAATGAGAAATGGAGGGGAAAAAACCTACAAAACCCTACCTGGAATAGGTTTTTTGCCTTTTTTTTTTTTTAATTTTAAGTAAACATTTTGATTTTTCCATCTTAAACAATGTTTAAAGCCATAAATTTGCATTTCAGCTCAAACAAAACCTTCCCTTTAGCCCAAGGACACGCCGGGAGCGGTTCCAAGTGGACTTGAGGGAGATACACTGTCCAGATCCTAATGGAAGAGTCGAACCCGAGGGGAGGGGGTTGGTTAACACAAGGTCCTACCCCAGCTACCTCCATGGCCTTTGGTCAAGATGCTCAGGGAGCAGCATCCCTGGGGAGGGACGTAACCGTGACAGCGATGCCACAGGTAGGGATGTGGGGAGCCCGCTGGAGACACCACCTCCCAGTCCCACGGTCTGGATAACACCAGAAACCTTGTGGGGACCTCCCAGCTGCCGTCAAAGCCCAGTGAGACCCCCAGGACCTGCTGCAGGGGCATCATCTCATGGGAGGTGGCACACCCCGAAATGATGGGTGATGCTAGATAAACTCAAATAATAGGAAGTCGAGCTTATTAAATAGAGACATAAGCCACACGCCCCCCAATATCCTTCATTTCCAAGTGTCTCCTCTTTCCCTTCATGCCCAGAAGCATCCTGATGCTTCTGTAGCTGGCTTCAAGCAAGCTCTCCTCCTCCTCATCTTCATCACTACCTCCCCAGAGAGTCTATTGCAACCCCCTGCCCAGGATACAATAGAAAATCCTAGAAGATGGGGCTGTATACATCCGGGGATGGTCTTGACCAGCAAGTTTGAACATCTCTGACATGACATGGCTGACTCATGACTATTTATTTGCTCTCCGCAAAATAAATTCGTCCCGCTGTCATTTACCGAGAGGCAGAGCGAGGGGCTTTGCTCTGGAAACTCAAAACAAAGCCTGGGAGGATGGAGCCATGCCGGGGTCTGCTGTGCTTCTCCCTCCTCAGGCTGAGATAAAACACAGCCCTGTGCTCTCACCCAGAATAAATCCTTTAATATTCCCCATGAATAGACTTTTGATGATAAGTGGAACCATCCACCCACATTTCAACCAGGCAGAGACAGGTACCATAGGGGTCCGGCTGCGGCTCAGCATCCCGCACTGGGATGCACCTACCCCTGCACCACCAGCACTTGGGGACTTAAATCTCCACTTTTACCCCCAACACAGAGCAGAATCCCATGGTCCAGCATGGGATCACCCCTCCAGGCCCAGAAAAGCCCTTTCTCTCCCCAAAATCTAGCGGGGCTCCACGGGCTCACCCGGCAAAGCCCCCCCAGTACCACCTGCAGCCCTTCCTTTTTGATGGCCGAGTATCAGCCTCTCTCCCCTCCTTATCCTCCCTGCCCCAGTACATTTTCCTGGCCACTCGCCATTGTTTAAACCTGCTCTCGCTCCATGCAGATTTCAAATAAACACTCCTCATTGCTAATTTATGGCGGTCCCCGAGCCGTTTGTTTCCCCTCAGGTTGAGGATGACACAGAGCAGCCTTCCTCAGCAGGGAAGAGCTGGGGAAAGTCTCCAAAGCAGCAGGAAAATCCCCCCTGCCCAAGCTTCCCACTCTATACAAGAGCCATCACATGAGGAGCAGCAAACATACCCAAATCCTCCCTAAAAAGGGGGTAAAACATGGGGTTTGCCAGTATATGTTTTCTTTTCCCCTCAAGATGAATAACTATAGTGGTGCTTTTCTGCTCCAGACTATTTCATTTGGCCAGACAGAGACAGAGCCTTGGGTTTTTTGGGGGTTTTTTTTGGTTTTTTGGGGGGGAGGGTGGGGTTCTTTTGTTTGGTGGTTTTTTTTTTTTTTTTTACAATCAGCCCCAGCACTTCTACTCTGCACTACTCTGCATGCAAATGGGAAAATTAATCTTCAAAAAGGCTGGGATTGGGGCAGAGTTTCCACCTCAGCATCCTCTCACCATCCATCCATCCCTCCATCGTCTGGTGAGGAGACCCCCAGTTGGACATGGGAGACTGCAGCTTTCCAGAGTGGAAAACCATCCCAATGGCTTTTCAAAGCAAAGGAGAAAGGAAAAAAAAACCAAAAAACTGCAGATAGGAAAGCTTGACCTTGAATGACTTGAATATTTGTAGGAAAACCTCAAAGCAACCATCCCTACTGACTCCCGAGGACTTTTCCCAGCAAGGCTGGTATCAATTCTCCAATTTTGGAGCTGACAAAACCAGAGCACAAGATACTATTTGCCCCCAAGGTCATCTGCCAGAAGCAATGGTGAAGCCCAAAACAGCCAGTTTTCCCCCAAATCCCAGCCTGCACTGTTTTATGGCTCTTCAATGATTAGAGAAAAAAAGAAGAAAGGAAAAAAAAGAAAAAAAAAAAAAAGAAAAAAAAAAAAAAAAAAGAAGCACCACAACCTTCCAGGTCTCACATCCTTGGGAAATTTACAGCTCACAGGAAGCCTGGGATTTTGAGAATTTACATTTTTTTCTCATTGCCGCACAAAAAAACAGCTTGATAAATTGCCCAGTGGAGAGCAGGCAGCTTGCATCCAATCAATCCCCGGAATGACCGTACCTGGATCTGGTAGTCCTCCCCAATCCCTTCCAGCTTCTTCTTGTACTCGTAGATGGCTTCCTTCATGTCATGCATCTCCGAGCAGGATGCGATGGCTCCGTCCACCTTGCAAGGAGCAAGCGGAAAGCCGCTCAGCGAGCCTTTATTTGGGGGGGACACCAACCTCACCACCTCCTAGCCACCCCACTGAGCACCCCCTTACCTCCTCGACTATCTGCTGGCCTTTGGGGACCATCTCGATGAAGGTCTGGATGACCCGCAGCCGCTCCCTGGGAGATGTTTTAGGCAGGTGGGGGAAGCTGGGGTGGGAGGAGAAGGAGATCAAATCCGCTCCGGGGGGCATGGGCATCCCCCAAGCCCAGCCCTGGGGGATGCCCGACTTACTCGGGCTTTTGGGGGGCTCCTCGGTGGTGATGGAGGACGAGCGTGCCCATGGTCATGGCCAGGTTGGTCCTGCCCACACCGGTCTGGCAGCCGAAGAGCAGCACCACACCGGCGGGGGTCTGCTAGGGTCCCGCAGCAGCAGGCTGGGGCTTTCCTGGGAGGGAGAGAGGAAGCGACAGAGAGATAGGGACCACAGGGACAGCCAGGAGATCCAGCTCTGCCACCACAACGGCCAGGGTGGGGGTGAGGCACAGAAGGGTGGGTGGTTTCTCCCCTTTGCTCAGGGACAGCACGGATGGACTGGGACAACACAACAGGTGGTCCATCCTCTGCCTCCCCATACCACCCCAGCTGCCACCAGCCTGTCCACCCCACCAGACATGTCCCCACCACCAAGCCGCTGAGATGAAAACTCTCAGGCTAAATAGAAGCCCCACCATGGAAAGCCTTTGCAACAAATCCTGATCATTTCTCCCAAACCTGTTCAGGGAACAGCACAGGGATGCCAGGAGGTGGCAAGGGATGGTCACCTCCAGCCAGGGGTAGGGACAAGCAGCTGGGCTTAAGAATGGGACACAACCGTGGGCACAGGCTTCCTCTAACGGGCAGTGTCAAGCCCAGAGCAGGAGAAGATGCTCTCGGGGGGGTCATGCTCCCCAACATGGCATCCTTGCTCAGCTGAACCAGTAAATCCCAACCCAGTGTGGCCCCATGGACTGGGTGCCTTCGCTCAGCTCACCCTGAGGAAGAGGATGAAAGCATCAAACTGCTCCT
>NW_010144261.1:9602-14321 GCF_000699245.1 Pterocles gutturalis
GCGGGGGCAGCCGGTGGTACCTGCCGGGCATGGGGACAGCCCTTGTTAGGAGGATGGGGCCACAAAGGGGCTAGGACGACACAAGGGTCTCAGAAAGACAGCTTGCAAGGAGGAGGAGGAGGAAGGTCAGCACCTGTAGGAGGGCAGGAGGAAGACAGGTCTGCGGTAGACCTCCTCGGTCACCTGGATGTCCTCCTCGCACTGCACCCGCACGGCGTGGGGCTCGTCTCGCAAGTGCTCGATGTCGTTGTAGACATAATAGACGCTCTCGCTCAGCTGCGCAAAGTTGTGGATCTAGCACGGAGACAGGCATTGCTATCAAAACCATCATACCCAAGCTGGGGGGATGGCGGGGTGACCCCCTCCCAGCCCACCCCACCTCCTTGCGGATGGCCAGCTCCAGGCTCTCTGCCCGCAGCCCCCGCTGCTGCAGGTTCTCATGAAGGTTCTCCTTGCCCCGGGGGGTGTAGGACACAAAGTCCCCCTCTAACCGTAGGAAGACCACAGGCTCCTCACGGATGCAGAAGACAACAAATTCCTGCAAAGAAGAGGAAGAGAAGAGGTTGCCCAAACATTCTCTTGCTTTTTTTCGCCCCAGTTCCCACCCTCCCACCAACCTTGTGGCCGTCTCTCTGCAGCTGCTGTAGGACCAGCTTGAAGCCGTTGAGGGTGGGTTGCCCCATGCCGAACACGGGATAACCTCCTTTGGCTTGTCGGAAATTGGGAGCGCCGCAGCTGCCCGTAGTGTTCAAAACATCTAATTTTCCATATACATCCCTGACCATGAAATATTTCCCCTGCAAAACGAGATGGGAAGAGAGAACGTGATGGGGAAGAAGGGGGCTTGAGCAAGGAGGCTTGAACACAGCTGGGAAGAAAAGTGGCTTTTTCTTGGTGATCTTCAAAATTATCCCCCAAAAATTCCCCCCAAGGTCTCCAAACCCCAGGCTGGAATGGGTTGAGGGTGGAGATGCTCGCCTGCACAAGGTAGTGTTCCAGCATGGCCTCAGAAATGCGTCCCACTGTGTAGTTGGCCTTCAGAAGGTCATCATGGATCTGGAATTCCTCCCTGCAGTTGTACCTGCAAAAGTCACGTATGAGTAGGTAAAGGAAAAAAAAAAAATAACAGAATAGAATCATAGAATCATTAAGGTTGGAAAAGACCTCAAGTATCATCAAGTCCAGCCATCAACCCAACACCACCTAACCCACTAAACCATGTCCCTAAGCAAAAGAGGTAAATAATAGTAGGTAAAGATTAAACTAAAGCCATATTTAGGGAAGACAGCACAGAAAAACCGAGGTCAGGAGACGGTGGCAAGGGGACGTGAGGACTTACGTGATGACCACGGGTGCCACTTTGTTGGTGATGATGGACTTGGCCTTACTGTTGTGGAGCCCCAGGGTCTGGAAGGAGTGGATGCTGAGGGAGTGCTGGTCCTCCATGCCGCCGTCACCTGGCACCCCGCTCTCCAGGGGGGATGCCGACACTGCCTGCTGCGCCGTGCTGGCCGTTGTACCCATCACCTGCGGGCGGCTGCGGGGAAGGCGGCAGTGATTGATGGGAAAACAAGAAGGGAGGGAGAAGGAGGAGGAATTTTTTTTTTTTTCAGCCATTCCCGTTTTAGGAAGGGAAAACCACCAACAACCGGTGAAGAAACACGAACCCAGCCCTTTCCCTCCTGCTCCTGGAAAGGGTTTTCTTCCTCCATCCGGGAGGGTCCAGACCTGCAGCAGCCAAAAGTGGGGCTGCACTGTGGCAGGAGGAAAGGCAAAACGCTGGATCCGATGCCCCCAAAATCTGCAGAGTCAGCAGATGGCACTGCAGAGGGACCCAGCACAGTCCGGAGCCTTATCCTTCCCTTTCCCAGCACCCGTAAACCACTCCAGGGTCCCTCCCTGCAGGGAAAACACTGGAACAGAGAGTAAATATTACTAAATATTTAGTAATTCAGGATTTTGGAGATGCCCAGCGCAGTGAGTGAGACTTGGAGAGATTGGTTCCCAGTGCAGGCTGTGCTCTTAATGAGCAAATCTGAAAGCTGCTTTTAAACCACCCAGTTATTCCCATAGTAGAGGTGGGATGAGGGCAGGGAAGGGAGCCCAAAAGCAGATCCTCATCACCAGGGAGCTAATCCCTAAGCAAGGAGCGGAGTGTGGCTGGCAGTGGCCAGGAGCATCCTGCCACACTCGAGTGGTCCCGGACAAAGCAGGAACAGTCGAGTGGTCCAGGACAATGCAGCAACTGTCTGCGCTGGCCAGCGCCAGAGCTTGGTAACCAAATGAAGTGAGAGATAGCAAGGGGGCAACCTAGAAAAATAAAAAATTTTTAAAAACCAAACCTCAAACACCACCAAAAAACCTCAAAAAACCAACTCTGCTCACCCCAGTGGAGAGAGCCTCCAAAAAAATCTCCTTCACACCAATGCTGCATGGGGCATAAACCTGGCAGCACCCAAACAGGGGACAATGGCAATGCTCGGTGGTGATGCACAGCGCTAGGAAACCCAGGCTGGCATGAACCCAGCCCTACAAATGCTTTTGCAGCTGCTCCTGCTGCCTGGCGAGCGGGATGGGATCAGCACCTTCTTGCGATCCCAGGGAATGCGATGCCCCCAGCAGCTGCAAATGCTTTGGGGCGGGAGGGGAAAAGCCTCCAGAAAATGTGCTATTTTGAGGTAGCCGTGCCCCGGTACAGATTTTCCCCTCCTCCCCATCTTCCTTCTCCACTCTTCAGAAAACTTGTTGCTGTACCATGAATTTTCTGCACTGTTAGGCAGCATGGATTCTTTTACATGGGAGAAAAAGGACGATAAAAAAGAAAAAAAAGCCCAGCTGTTTCAGGCTGGTGCCATTTCTCCAAGTCCCCTTAAGCTTTTCTTTCAACTAAAGACTGTTGGGGCAAAAATAAAGCAAAAAAATTAAAATATATATATACACACACACAGGGAGGTTTTGGAAATCTTGTGGCTTTGGAGAGCTCAGCCAGTGAGCAGCAGGATGCTTTTTTTTTTTTTTTTCACCCAGGATGCTTTTTTGCCTTATTTTGTTCAGAATTGGTGCATCTTTTCAAAAGCACCCCAGTGAACTGTACCAATCCCTCTAGGTTTGCTCCAGCATGCCTGTGCCAGGGGATGGAGACTGACCCCCTAATTTGCAGGCAGCTTCTCCATTTCCTTTGTCCTTCTCCCCCCCCCCCCCCCCCCCCCCCGCCGCTGTCACTCACCTTTGCCATAAATCCCCCAGGGATGTTTTTGTTTTTTTCTTGCCCAACAAACTAACAGACATAAAAGATGCCAGGCAGAATTGGAAATGGTTTTTCAAACCACAAAATGAATGGAGAGAGGAAATCACATTGCAGCTTCTTTCCTCCCCCTTGGCCAGGCAGGCAAAGCAAGCATCTTCTAGAAAAGTCCCGAAATTACCCCAAAAGGGGTGCTCTGGGCAACCCCGGGAACTGCTCTGAAAAGCCCCGGGAAGAGGGAAGCGCTGGGGTGCCGTAGGGGAGCAGCTATTTACTGCTGAATCCGATGGGAGTGGGAGGGCTGACACCCCCCAGTGCCCACTCCCTCAGCTAGGGCACAACATGGGGTCAGTGGGGAAGAAAAAGCAGCAAAACCCTCTCCCAAGAAAACAGACAAAATCATCTTGCCTGAAAACAATCCCAAATATTCCCGTTGGCTGTGACAAGAAGAGAGGCAACACAGCCACCATCACAGGCCAGCCGAGAGAGCAGGAGCCCCCAGACCAGCCCATTGAAGGGATCTGGATTAGCCCAAGTATCAGGGTTTTTTCCCCCACCAAGTAGTTGAACACAGCAAACACTAAGCGGGTGCTTAGGCGGGCAAGTTACCCTCAAAAAAAAAAAAAAAAGAAAAGGAGTTTTATAAGCAGTTTTATTATTTTGCCTGTATTTAAAAGAACCCCACTGCATCCAGCCTGGATAAGATCTGAGTTAGTGTCAAAAAACCAGCCAGGCTGGGGGGGCTTTACTCCATTTTCATGCCACTACAAGAAGTTATGTGGCTGGGATGCAATCCATGTGGATTTTATAACAGCAACAGCCAGGCGAGCCAGCTCTGAACATCCCTTCCCTTGCACAACATGGCATTTCAGGGGGTTTTTACTAGGAGAGAGGATGCAGAGATTAAATCCCCTGCACAGCATCCCTCCCAGGGTGAGGGGAGCTCACCCCAGAACCCCTCGCCCAGCCAGCCCATCCCCTCTCTCAGGGACCATCCCCAAATCTCAGGGACCAAGCTGCAGATAAACCATGGAGATAAACAAAGAGCCCATTTTCTCCCTAGCCGCAAAACGGACAGACACCCTACAAGAAGGCATCCCGACCGAACAAATCCCCACTGTTCTTCTCCAGGTGTTTCGCCTAAATTCAAAGTTCCAGCATTCCTCCATCTGTGGTGGATGGAGCTGCAAACAGCACTGGGATGCAGCTTGAGCATGCCCAGAGATTATGCCCAGGCTCTGTGTCCTCTCCCACATAAGATACGACATTGCACAGTGCTCAGCCCCCCATTTGCCCACCTCCTCCTCTCACCCACAGCCCAGCACAGGGGTTATTCCCGCAGCCAGGGACCTGGCAAGGACTCAAAGCCACAGCAAACAATGGACTAAATATAGCAGGGGGGGCGGCCGGGCTGCAGCTGCAGGATGCATCTGCCCCTGGCCGTCGTGATGAGGAGGAAACGTGCACTTGCCCAC
>NW_010144262.1:0-23272 GCF_000699245.1 Pterocles gutturalis
AGGGAGGAAGGAACAGAAAGTTTATGTACATAAACCTTTTTTAAAAAAAGTATTGTTGCACCTGGTAGCTAGCTTTGCTGACACAGAAATGAGAGGTCTGTTCAGTGCTTAAATAGCTGAGAAACAATGGGATAGTGCAGGAAAGTTAACAATTAACAATCTCAGCTTAAATTTTGTAACTGCAGGGAACTGGAAACACAGCTGCCTCTCTCTTCAGCAAAATCAGGTCTCCTGGTTAAGGGAAGAATTTTTGTTAACATCTTAGTTTCTGAAAAATAAGCAGCTCCGAGCTGAATGATTATCATGCAGTTATGGTTTTAACCAGCCTGCTCATATTTAACTATCTCTGCTCATTTTAAAGAGAGAGGCAGAGAGAAGGGTAATGAGGCTTTTGAAATGCTTTTTACTCTACTTTTTTAAATGAGAGTACGGGGCAAACAAGGGAGCTGAAAGCATCTGGTTGAAGAGAAGCAGCAAGGAAGATGGGTCTGCTAAGTGTGGATTTGCTGATCACGCTTCAGATCTTGCCGGTCTTTTTCTCCAACTGCCTCTTCCTTGCGCTGTATGACTCTGTGATCCTCCTGAAGCACATGGTGCTATTTCTGAGCCGGTCTAAGTCTGGGCGCGGTGAGTGGCGGAGGATGCTGACCTCGGAGGGGCTGCGCTGCGTCTGGAACAGCTTCCTCCTGGACGCCTACAAGCAGGTGGGTACACGGGGTGGGGACCGACAGGTTGGGGTGGGGAAGCTGTGATGAGCATCTTTCTTGTCAACGGAGAAGGGAAGGCAATGACTCGGTGCGGTGCAGACTATGTCCTGTTTGATGTTAAGTTTGGTGGAAGAGGTATAAGCCGAAAGAAGCAGTACTTTTAAGTTGGGGCTAGGGGTTCATGAGATTCAGGAGCTGCTGTCTTTGCTCTGCCACTAGCTCTCTGGGCAGCCATGGCCATGTCACTTAGTTTAGCTGTGCCTCAGTTTCCCCACCACTATGAATAATACTCTTCATGTTTATAAAATATCTCAAGATCTTCGTATAAGAGTAATTGTAAAATGATCTAGATGTTTTCACAGCTGTTGTTTAATTGTTTGCCATATGAAATCCTCAGAGATCATACAAAGACTGCATGTCCAGATAGATTTCTGCATCTATAGATGTCACCTATGCAACATAGATAGAATGGTTTTAATTAGAGTAAAAGATATCAATGAACCTTTGTCATTACACTGGCATTTTCAGTTACTCATATGTTAATTTTTATATTGGAGGAAGCATCCAGGTTATAGTAAAGCTGTGCACGGAGTGAAACAGTGACCCTTTTTTCTTCATGAAAGCAGTGACAGCGGGACATGTCAGAGATTAAAAATGAACTTGACTAGCTGAGGGACAGCAGGCTGGTGATTTAAGTTAATAAAGCCAATAGCAGTTATGCAACATTAACTTTTTGTTTTCATTTTAAGTTTTGTACAAACATTACTCAGTGGCACTGCCCAGGTCTCATGGGGTAGTTATAGTTCCCTTTTATAGATTGAAAAGGTGGACCCAAAAACATGCACAGGCCACCCAGTTAGTAAGTAGAAGAACTGGATTCAGAGCTCTGTGGCTTCCAAAACAGTGCTTAGTCTGTTAATGTGTTGTCTTATTTAGACCATCTAATTTAACATACCCCATGTGATGTCGTGAGATCATAGGGGTCCTACCCAAATTATAGCTCTGTATCTCCTGAAATATTTCTTTTTGTATCACCTTCCTCCCAGCCTCCTTTCACTCCATCACAACTGCTTTTGTATTTGCTCTTACCTAGACATGTGAAGAGCTGGTGGTGGTGGTGTTTGCTGGCTTTGTGATATGGAATACAAGCTGCTTAGCCTGAAACCCAAGCCATGGGGACGTTAATTTTCAATGTAAGACAAATATAAATAGTGTTAGCTCTTGCCAAATGGGTCAGCCTCTTACTGCTACCCTAGGAATCAGACAGCTGGATACCCGAATAAAGTAATGCTGGATGAAGATCACTATTCTCCTAGCCCTTCTAGTTTCTGCTTTTAGTCTATTCACAGACATTAAGGAAGTAAATTTTAGAGAGGCCTTGTTGAATAGGCTGGGGAACACAATTGTTCTAATTTTACAGACAAGGCAAGTCAGGACAGTTAACACACAATGTGGTCAAGGCTCCAGTGAAAGTTGGTAGCATGGCTCTGAAACAGTCAAGTTTCCAGTTCCTACATTTGCAACCTGTATGTGGCCCAGGATCTGGGGAAGGTGTGGAGCTGTAAGGAACTTTGTATCAATGAAATATTTTAAGTCTCATTTTGCATAAGTCATAGAATCATAGAATGGTTTGGGTTGGAAGGCACCTTAAAGATCATCCAGTCACAGCCCCCTGCCATGGGCCGGGACACCTTCCACTAGACCAGGTTGCTCAAAGCCTCATCCAGCCTGGCCTTGAACACCTCCAGGGATGGGGCATCTACAACTTCTCTGGGCAACCTGTTCCAGTGTCTCACTGCCCTCACAGTAAAAAATTTCCTCCTAACATCTAATCTGAATCTGCCTTCTTTCAGGGTCACATGCCTTTCTGTGTTTTCAAAAGTCATACTTTGCCTTTTCCTGTTGGTGTCAACTGTAGAAGCTACAGGGAGGATGACTCTGTGGTGGTTTTGGTAATGAAATAATACCCGGAACTTTGATAATTAAAAATTCTCCCTTATCACCATTAAATGACCTAGGTTGTTCTGTCCAATCAGGCTTTAAGATCCCTAGAATGAATTATAGGCCTCAGTTAACTCATTAGAAAAATGCATGCAAACATAACCAAATTTTATCACCTTGTTCCAAAAAGGGGAAAAAATCCATTCATGCCAGCTATCATTAAGATGAAACTAATTGACCAACAATTCATGGAAAGACTCTGTTCTCCCTAATACAATTATGGACCATAAGGACAGACATAACTGGAAACCCTTGATTGTCACAGAAAGGTAGATAAGTGTAGAAATCAAATTATAGAGGAGACACAATAAACTGGGAGCAATATTAAGAGACGATTAGTCATGGCTTCCACAATAGAGGGGAATCTTCTGCTGTTTCTGTAAGGAAGCAAAAGAAAAAAAAAGGTTCATCTGGGAAGCTATACTGGTAGAGTTGAAAAAATTTCAAATATACACTGTTTTTTGGCATGTTTAAAAAAGCATGGCAAAGTAGTGAAATATATTAAAGACTGTCCCACAAAGCATATTTTTTTCTCTTAAATTGTCTTTTTCTAAATCCTGAATAGAACTGCCCAGTTGTGATATCTTAATCTTAGCCAATTAATGAGCGTAGGAAATGAAAATACGATAGAATCAGGTACTGAACATCATGGCAAAATGCAGTTATCATACCCGTTATTGCTTAGTGCTCCAATTTGCTAGCTGAAGCCAGGTATTAGCAAAGTACTTAAACAGGTGATTAAGCTCATTCCATTGAGGAGTATTTATGAGATAATCACCTTTTTTTTTATCTAGAATAGCAGAATTGCAGATGTCTGAGATAAACCAAAGCTGGCTTGCCAGTTAGCAGAAGACTGGATTAAAACAGTAAATATGCTTGATTTTACTGTTTTGTGTCACTTACACAAAACTCTTCCTGAGTACATTTCATAGCATTTTCACTAAAGTACTTTATGTAAAATTTCTATTCACATAAAAATTTACTGGAAGCCATTCCAGAAGAACTCTGTGGGTAGATACTAGATTCCAGATTAAAGTAAATTTATTACAAGAAATGAACTCTGCCTTGAAAGCACCCAAACTGTACCAGAACTGAGTGATTCTGTTTCAAGACTAGTGTGTACCAGAGATGATCATGGAACAGGTAGAGTATATGTGAACATAGCTATTCTGATGCCTTTTTTCTTCTAGAAAAGCTTTTGAATATGTTACCCAGATGTCAGCTTGCTTTTGTTCTGCTTTTTGTTGTTGTTAAGTAGTATTGCACATGACTTTTTGTTTAGGGCAGTTATTTCATAGGCAAGACTACCTAGCAACAGGTGAAGGTTTTAACATCCTCAGTGGGGAAGCAATGCAAAGTTTTTTGTATTGTACACCGAGTATATTCAGTATTCTTTTTTATTGGAACATTCTGTATGACTTGTTTTCTCCGTATTTTATAGTCCCACTGGAATAAAAATGATTAATCTTTTGTTTATTTTTGTTTTCTTATGTAAATTTTATCAATTATTAATACATTTATTTTTATTTCCTTAGCTCTGAGTTCACTGTCACACTCAGTATTGTCTACACTGCACCAGCTTTGTGATTTGTAGAACATCCTCCTCCTTTTGTGAGAGGCAAGCATGTCTTAAATTACAAGGGAGTCTTTAGGACCAGATTAATTGTCATAACAGAGATTAATGGAGTTAGTAGTCAAGTTACATTAAATTTATATTAAAAGAGTGCAACTATTATTTAAATGTTATATTTCTGATTTTTTGTTGTGCTCTGTTTATCTACAGAAATGAGTGGATTGACTCCTGAAGAGCAAATCATGTATGTATGTATGTGTGTGTAGGTATTTACGCTTTTATATGTGTTTGTATGTACCCAGATATATATACGTGTGTGTATGTGTCTCTAGATATGTACATACATATACGTATATGGGTATAAATGTAAAAATACACATGCACAGGTATACATAATCTGCTCTTTCAGGATTCAGTCCACTGTCATTTTTCTGTTTATGTGTACACATATATATGTGTGTATGTATAGATATGAATGCAGCCACATCTACTGACGAGAAAGAAAAGAGATTTTTGGTGGTGTGTTAGTGTGCCTTCTGCGTGATTTATATAGGCTAACCGTGCAAATGCTAGTGAGGCATTCGTTTTAGCCCACAGCATGTATACTGAATGTGTCACATATCTTAACAGAAATACAGAGAAAAAGCTGGAAAAGATTTGAAAAAAACCTTTTTTTTTAACTTTTAAAAGATTTTACCTGCTGAGTTCTATGCTTTATTTAGTACTGTGATGAATGCACTTTCTAGGATTCCAAAGGTGAGAAAGTGTTATCTCAAAATGCTTTTAGAATGAGTACAAAATGAGCACCTGTTAGCATTGCCCAGTGGTGAGGCTTCCTGTTGGGAGCTTTTCCAGGGCCAGATGCGAGCAATGCAGAGCTACCATTCCTTGTCTCCAGTATAAGAGCTGTAAGGTTATCCTAGAGGAAATCCTCCCTCTTCTCCACCTCAGTGCAGGGTAGTTTGAGTGAAGACCTTAACAGCATCTTCCTGAAGCAGCCACATGCTTAGGAATGCTGTGGTGCACCTATGGGAGTAACGTGCACTGTGCATATACACACGTGTGTAAATGTACGTTACAGCCCTCAGAACGATGCTGGTATCTTAAGTGATGGATGGTAATGGGTGTGTGTATGTAGTTGTACAGCTTTTTACTGTCTTTACAGTGGGCCAGCAGCAAGCTCTGGCATGACAGACCCAGCACGGAGGGAATGGTTGGCACAGGATCCCAGCTTCACAGTGTTGGCCCAGCTCTGGATGTAGCAGCAAGTAGACTGCTCAGTAAACACCCAGTGGGATTTTCCTGAGATTTCAGGGAGGCACAGTTAAATTACCTTTGGCTGCTTCTGCATGCCTTATAGGTAAATCATTTATTCCTAAAAAAAATCAGTATGCAAAGCAGGACAGCCTAAAAACAGCCATGTTAAGTGCATGCTGCACAATATTATCACAAAGCTATATGTGAAAGTAATATAACAGCATGATCCTTTACCTGCTCTTTGGCTGTCCAGTAACTCTTTGCCTTCTGTGGAAGTATTTTAAAAGTTGGAACAAAGACATAACCTCTATACTTATTACTTGTATTTATTTTGTCCGGCAAGTTAAGGAAGTGTATCGCTCTGCATTTGACAGTGATAAAGGGAATTTGTGAAAGAGAGCATGTTGTATAGTTTCAGGGTTTAGAACTAGACATTGTGTGGTATTAAAATTACTTTATTGCTTTTACAAAGTTCAGCCTCAGCAGAATTGTTTTCATTGACATTTTCAAATGAAAACAATCGTGAAAGAAGTGAGAAAAACAAAACAACACCACAATTAAAACCTTTCCTGCAATGCTGGGAACATAAATTCAAAAGGATTTGGGCTTGTCATTGTCATTATTATTAAAACATTGTCATTATTATTAATATATAATCATGTTTGTTATGGTAGTGTCTGAGGACCAACCTAGACCAGGGACCCATTGTACTAGGCAGTGTTCTAAACAAGAGGAGCAGACAGTTTGTTCCGTGGAGCTTACGGTTCAAACACTCAAGAAAGACAAAGGGTGGGAAAAGGAATACGACAACGCCTATCCCACATGAGGTCTTATCCTACCTGTGTCATTTTATGGATCTAACTTCACTTCCACACCACCTCTTTGCAGTCTTCCGTTTTCACCCTTATGTGCGAAAAACTGACTGAAAGGACTGCTTGCCTTTTTGTCAAACCGTAGTGAAAACCCCTGTCGGCTGTGGTAGACACAGAAAATTAGCTAATGGGTACCGCCCAGCAAAAGGATTGTACCTGGTCCCTATGTCCCAGCTCTGCCTCTCCGACAAAACCACCACTTTTATTAATACAGAGCTAAAGCTGAGTTAAAAAAAAACAATCATCCAAATTAACTTCAAATGTCCTCCATTTGACTAACAAAGACTGGTGAAGGCCTCTGTCACCTGTAGGTAGAGTCCACAAGGGCAGCCAGTGGCCCAGAGGCCACGATGTTGTAGGCCATGCTCCCATCTTGAGGGAAATGTAAGCCCTTAAGAAGCTTGCTGTAGGCTTCCCGATCAGAAGAGCTAAAATTATCCATTTTATTTTATAAGAGTGCATGGCAAAAGGCTCCTTTATGTTTTTCTTCTGCCATGCCTGCTCATTTGTGGGACTGGCAGTTTTTAAATAAAGAGACCAGCATTTGACTAGTTATTTTTATCTGGACTGAGCCCTTTTAATTTGTCTCCCACTTCCCTCCCTCAGCTTCACACACCTGATCCTAAATAAAGACTCTAGACTCTGGGAGAACTTGAGTCAATTCCAGTCTCTGCTCTCAAATTCAAGTAATCGAGTCTCTTAAAGCAAGCTGCCACCTCCCCATGACAAAAGAAGATCTCCCACTCCTGTACACTACTCCAGACAGGGACCTTCTGTAATTTTTATCCACTGCACAACTCTGGGTCATGTCAATAAAGAAAGCAAAAATAATAATTTGTGTAATTCTCCAGCCAGAGTCTGATTATAATTTGGATGAAGCACTGAGAAATATCAGGCTGTTCAGAGGTTATATTTAGCTGAATGGGATTAAATCAAATGAAAGCAGAAAATTTGAAAAGGAGCAAAAAGCTGCAGGGATTCAGTTCATTACCCGTTGCTGGACTCCCGTCCCTAACACCACATGTCCATATTTGAATGGCTAGTATCACAGACTGCTAATTGTCTGGCAACACCTATTTTCTTTAGGAGGTTGACACAGTCTGATGAGTCTGCCAAACTGTTTGAAAATCCCTCATGCAGGGAATGAAAGCCATACTCCAGTGCATGGGATCCCAGAACGGTTATGCTAAAACTGATAAAAGCAAAATTAAAAAAAAAAAGAAAAGGTAAATGGGGAGGCGATGTTTTGTCTGTGGGGCTTTTCCTAGTCCTCACGGAGAAGGTACAACAAAGTCAGCACTATGTGCTATTTCTAGCCTGTAGTTTATGAATAAGGCTTTCTTTCCTGCTCCTAAATCTCCTTCATTTTGCAGTCTGCATGCTAAAGCATCAGCAACCTTGTTCCCTTTTCACTCTGCGTGCAGACTTGGAGTAGGAGATGCAGAACCAAGGCTGCCAAGCAAACAGAAAATTCACACGAATGATGCAAGTCACTGCTTCAGTATTGGGCTGGTGCTTGCTCTTGCTGATGGCCGGGCTGGCTTTCAGATTTGGTTGGCTTACCTTGCGTGTCCCATGCAGGCTGTGCGGGAGGGGGTGCCTGTACACTGCCCAGTTTCCACCTCATCCAGAAGGCTGGTGCTGAATGCCCAAATATTCACGCACGTAAGTATGTGATTATAGAAACGCTGGATTGCGTGTGAGGGGAATTCTGCTACTTTGTTTCTCAGAATTTATATTTTGCCTGCCTTTGTGTAGGATTTCAAAAGCGGTTTGGCTGAATACATGGGGTTTTTTGTTTGTTTTCTCATTGCGTTGATTTTCTTTTCCAAGAGCTATTTTTTTCTTTCAATAAATAACGACAAAGAAGACAGCCAAGGCCTATAATGCAGATGATCAGCAAGGATGATATTGTCATCCTGTGTCAATCGCTTCCCCAGCCTGGTGAAATAAAGAGCCCCTTTACGAACGTCAGCGCTTCATCAAGCCCAATTAGTGGAGATGCTGCTGCTTGTGTTTAAGCATCAACGACTGGGCAGGGCTGCTTTTTGGAGTGCCTGACACTGACATGGAACAAGGCACCGACCTAATTACTCCTCTACAAGAGCAGAAAATGCCTTGTGAATGCCTGCTTGGCAAGGATTTCTCATTAAGGGGAAAAAACCCAACACAAGCACTCCTAGAAACAAAAATTAAAATGATAGGTAACCTGCGGCCATGAGACTTACTTCATAGCTGTGGGAAACGAAGAGAAACTGCCGTTAAGATAGTGTGGGGCATATTTGTACTTTATTTCCTAAACCCATCTACCTTTTGGTCAATAAGGAGTATGAGAGACAGAATGCAAACTTGCATTGTTGAAGAACGGTGAAATACATTGCCACTCTTGGTATCAATGTTCAGTTGTACCTGAAGGGCATTCCCATGTTGGTGTTCGATGGGAGTTTTTTTGTTAGTTTGTTCCTTCAGGGTTTGCAAACTTGCTCAGGAAAAGAGGTGTTTGGTAGACGGGAGTGAAGAGCAGGTAATGAGTAGCTTACCACATGTAGCCTCTCTTTCTGCTTAAATATGATCAAGAAGCAGACTGTGGCTTCCCAGTTCAAGAGTGCTGGTTAGAGACTTTTCAGTCATAATAGTTTTGTTAAAATGAAAACAGAAGAGTGAGAGGAAAAAGCTGCTCAGGTATTTTTTGTCTCCTGAGCAGCTCTGTTCGTTGCTGAGTTTTAGTTGCTTCTGTCCTTTTCACCTTTATTTTCCTTGTCCTCTGAAGAGTTCCAGCAAATATCAGAAATTCAAAGTATGTTGCTTAATTGTGATTTATGAGATAAATCACGTTATTACTTCTTTTCTTTGACTGGATGAGTGCACACTCCTAAATACTGACGTCCATTGTTCATCTAGGGAGTGGGTGCAGCACAAATACTTGCATGTCAGGCTTTGCCCAAAAGGCACATTTTGGGCAAGCTAGCTCTGAAAAACCATTTGCTTGGCAGTACAGGAACGCTTAAGCTTCCTAGGTATAGAGGGATCTAGTGTTTATGCGGATGATGTGTTTCTTGAGATGTGCCCTTTTTTGGTAGTTGCCAACTTATCACAAAATGCTGAGTTGTCTAGCTGGCTTATGGATTGAATACAGCCCTCAGGATGATTATATGGCTGCCACATGATCTTGACATGTGTATTTCTTTGCTCAAGTCTGGCCCTTTTCCTTACTCACTCTTGCTTTGCCTACCTTACTGTACAGAATGGCAGAGAGAAACAAGATGTTCAACCGCTGAACAGAAGAGTACCTGCCACCTGCTAAGGTGTAGGTGGCCTGTAGCAGCACTTCTTAAATGCAGGAAGTTGTTTCATGCTACTTTTTAAATGCTGCAGCCTGAGTTCCTGAGCCTGCCTCTCTACACAGAGGTCCTTTCTTCTCAAAGCCAGGGATACAGGTCTTTTCCTTCTCTAAGTTCAATGGACAGCCCACTCACACAACAGGTCCTAAATTGAGCTATTTCAAACCTTGCTTGCTTTCAAAGCCAATACTGCAATACACTTGCATTTGGATCTGTGTGCAGCAGCAATTGCATCAGTTATGTGTTCCACTGTTAACTCAGTTTCTTACTGTATGTGACTCGCCAGGACACCGTATAATGTAATGTAGAATAGAAGTGCACCAAAAATCAGTTATTTATTCAGTTTTTACACAGTTGTCATTCAGCATTAACTGCTGTTGACTTCAATTGGAGTGTAGCTTCAGAAAGAAATAAATAAAATATGGGAGTCTTCAGAATTTGGCCCTGTATGTTTCCTTCAAAGCAACACTTCTGAACATAATCAAATAGACAGGAGACAGAGAGAGATAGAAAAAGTCAGGGAAATACAACAGGATAATTGCATTGTTGTACTAAAGCTTGTTGTTAAAGGCAGATACCTAGGAATTCCTGGGGCAGAACTCATTAAAAGCTAATTGTCTTATGTAATAACATTTTGTGGTTCTACAGCAGTTATCAGCTCAGGATCTTGGAGCCCTCTGCAGGCTCCACCTTACTCTGGCAGTCCCTTCTGTGAGATGCTTATATTCTGTCTTTTTTCTATAGGCAGGAAAATAGAAACGGTCAGACAAAATGACTTTTCCGCAATTGCCTGTCGGGTCTGAGTTAGAACTGGGGTTAGATCTGAGAACAGTTCATTTTCACTTCATCCTACTTCAGCCATCATACAAATATTCCCTTTTTCCTGCTGCTTTTCCCCCAGTCATCTTGTAGAGAAACATTGCAGTAGAAGGAAATGTGGCACTCAATCACTGATGAAATTATTGTAAAGTGGTTAGAAGGCCCTTTGGAGAGTGCGGTCTTGGATGGTCCACTGTCAAAACAGAATGATATATTGAGTGGGTGTCTGCAGAGATCTCTCTTTTGTTTGGTACTCCTTAGTATTTTCATTCTTGGACTGCAGGATGGAAGACAATATACATGAAAATCTGCAGACCTCTGAAAATTATGAGGCACTGCATATGTTGTGAAGATCGGGAAATATTGGATGCACTTCAGTGGGGCCAAGTGCAAAGCACCAAATTCAGGCTGGACTGATGAAGTAAGCAAGTCCATGATGGGGAGCAACTAAAAAGACAGAAAAAGGGACCTAGACGTTACAGCTTCTCACTAGCTGTAACAGCTAGTCAACAGTGTATGGTTTTTCCAAGACAGTCATGATGTTTCATAAAAAGCAAACAGTTGGAACTTATAAACAGGTATAGCCTGTGAGATACAGGAAGCAATTGTCTGATTACTCTGAGAATTAGTAAAAAGTCTTTTGAAGTTTTGAACACTGTTCTTCAAGGAAGATGTGAACCAAGTGCAGAGAACTCAGAGGATGGCAGTGAAAAAAAGTCATGTGTAGAAAATTTGGCTTACAGAGAAAAGTTAGAAGAAATTGGAGGTAGTGTGTCTGAAAGCAAATAAGACTCTGCAAATACATAAAGGTGGACTGGACTATATGTGTAGTGGACAGGACAAGACAGATCTCAGGTCAAATTCTGCAACAATAATGAAGTAATATACCTGCTGGGAATGCCACATTTCCCTGCACTGTGGGTGAAGGTGGACTAGGTAAACTTTTTGAAGCTCTTGTTGTTGATGATTTGCTATATCCACATGTTAATTTCCACTAGTCGATAGTTAGGTGTACTTTTTGAACAGGTGACTATTTATTTGAAGAGAGTAATCATAAGGATAGTGGACAAGCAAGTCACACTAACTTGCTATGTTTTAATTTGTTTGTCATCAGGTCAAACTGGGAGGAGAAGCCCCAAACTCCAGTGTAATCCACATAGCCAAGGGCAGTGATGGCAGCAGTAGCAGCTGGAAGAGTGTTGGTGGCAAGTGTGGAACCAAATGCCACCTTCTGGATTTTGCCAACTCCGAGCGGCCACTGGTGGTCAACTTTGGTTCAGCTACCTGACCACCATTCACAAGCCAGCTGCCAGCCTTCAGCAAGCTGGTTGAGGAGTTCTCTGGTGTGGCTGACTTCCTGTTGGTCTACATTGATGAGGCTCATCCATCAGATGGCTGGGCTGCCCCTGGAATCTCTCCCTCTTCATTTGAAGTTAAGAAACACAGGAACCAGGAAGACCGATGCGCAGCTGCTCACCAGCTCCTAGAGCGCTTTTCTTTGCCACCTCAGTGCCAAGTGGTGGCTGACTGCATGGACAACAACGCCAACGTGGCCTACGGGGTTTCATTTGAGCGAGTATGCATTGTGCAGAGACAAAAAATTGCCTACCTGGGAGGCAAAGGCCCCTTTTCCTACAGTCTGCAGGAAGTTCGGCTTTGGCTGGAACAAAACTTTAGCAAAAGATGAAATCCATTCTCTACAGAAACTATGTCAACAGATGTGTCCCTTTAAGGTGATGTAAAAGGGAAGAAAAGAAAACATATGCTGGTTTGAATAAGGCCTTTCAGATGATTGCAAGAGAACACATTTGATAACAAGGTCAAATAAACATTAACTAGGAAGAGAAAATAAAACAGAAAACTAACTCTGCAGGAACGTTGTATGAAAAAAATCCTGCTCCTGCACTTGCTCCAGGACTGAAGAGGTGAAGAGGCTTCTGCAGAAAGGTGCTGCTGGTGAGCAGGAAAAGTGGTGAGATAAGACTGTCTCCCACATCCCATCTCATGAAGTGTTGGCCCTGGTGTGAACCAGAAGTGTTGCTGCTTGGAAGGCAATCCATGGAAAGGCAATGCAGTGCATTTAATGAGAAACCCTTCTTTCACCTCCTGTGGCCAATGCAAGCAAGCTGGGAGAAGTCAGGGGGTTGCAATTGCTTTGCATAGAAATGCAGTGGAGTGCGGCAATTGTCCTCTCTAGAGATGTTATTGTTCAGAGGCTACAGAAACCACCATGCAATGCATCATGCAGGCAGACTGGCTGCTCAGATCAAGATGAAACATTGTATTCTGGTATTTGTACTCTTTATGGACACTTCTACACAAGTTATTAACTACATAATTCTATGTTTGTATCCAGTATGCAGAACTGTACCTGCTGAGAAAGATGCTAAAATCTATGGAGTTGGACCCAAAAGACAAAGGTGATCAAATAAGACCATTGCAATTTGAAAGCTAAAAACCCTGGACTATTTTAACAAAACAGCGAGAACCATCTTGAGTGTGCCTCACGAGACAAAACTCAGCTGATGCCAACCAACCCTTGGTTCTCAGAGCTGACAATACACATTTGTCAATATTCTCTTCTCCGTCTCTTTACCCCTCTCAATCTCTTTTTGTCTAGCAGTAGGCTTAAGGGTAAATTCATTCTGAGCTTTTTTAGAAATAACTTATTTCTCTCTTTTATTTTTATTTGAGAAAATGAGCTTACAGATGTATTTTGGGGATGGGGGAACTTATACACAACTTTACCTCATTGAAATGGAAACCTATCCTGTCATTTATCCTGTTAAATGTGGCCATGCTGATTTTTGCTTGGATACCTGCAACTAGTTTATATCTAGGTTAGTTTGGCTGGAAGATAAGTTGTTTGCAGCATCAGAAGTGATTAGCTGCAGTTCTGCTATCAGATGAGGTGATTGTTTGTTTCACTCGTGTTCTCAAAAGCCTTCCCAGAGAAACAGGGAGGGAAAACAGTGTGAATTAATGTGAGTAACTGTAAAAGATGGCAGAATTTTCATCCAAATGGGTTTGAGAGAATTATGAATTCTTTTTAAATAGATACTGTCAACTTAGAGTATACGTTAAGTTTAGGTATTTCTAAACCTAGAATGATTTAATCAAGTCTGATGAAAAAGCACGTTTACAATGAGCTAACCCATTAGAGCTGATAAGCGAAAACCCATAAGGAGGTGGATTATCCAAGTTTTCTCTCAACTTTGGCAGAAACATGAAACAGATAAACAGGCTAAATGGCAAAAATCAAATTAGTTTTTTTAATTTCTCATCCTGACAGTTCTCAGGAATATGATATATTAATACTAGTGCAGGAAAGAACAGAAAATACATACATAAATATTTTCATTTTCACAATGTCCTTTTAATATTGTGTATTTCTTCTTGCTTGGCTGTTGGTCAACTTAGCCAATGTATGAGGCATTTGGAAATATGTTTTCAAGCACAGATCTGAAATAATGACAGTAACTTGAGTGATTTCTCCCCTATTCAGATTCAGGCTTCCCTTCCTTCTCACATGTTCGCGCACACACTGTTAAACATATATATACACACACAGTTACACAGTTTTGTAATCTGTATCACAGAAGGGTGTAAAGAATGGTCTTCAGACCTTCTGTGAGCCCTACTTCTCAGAAGGCATAAGTCTGTCTGTGTGTGTGTATACATGTAGGTATGCATTTATGTATGCATATATATGTATATCATGTATTTTTATGTATGTATATACATATGCTTGCACACGTAAGTGGTCTCTAAGTCCAGTATTAATAATTATTCTGTCCTCCCATTCATTAATGTTAGTGTAACTCATTGCTCAGCATGGAAGATTGTTAAACATTTTCATGACTAACTGGGATATATAATGGAAATTTTTAAACCTAATACCACAGAAACATTAACATAGCCAAACTATGTGCTTTTTTTAAACCAGTGTCCTACCTCTGACTGTATCAGATACTTCAGGGGAAGGTGCAATAATTTCTTCTGGAATTCTCATTCGCTTCAGCCCTTACTATTTTTGTCTTGTCTAATGCGATTGTTGGTGTCTCATCAACCCTATGAGAGGCTGATCCTGAGTTTTGAGATCTAAATATGTCTTGAGGTGGGGAATACTAAAGTAAAAAAACGTAATGTTTAAGAACAAAGAAAAACAAATAAAGCCAATTTTTTTTTCTTATTTAATTCGGCTGCTTTTCAATGTCAGTGATTTTATACTCTGTATAGAAATTTACATACCTTTTGTTTGTTTCTTAAGCCAAACAATAATCACATTCTTATACAGGTCCATATTCTTTGTCTGTCTCTGAATATCTTGTTTTGCTATACTGTCCTTTCACTCCAGTGCGTAAAGCCGTAGACGTTACTCGTCCAAGTGAAAATATGTATTGGTATACGCAGCACAACATATTTTCCTTATTATATCCTATTCTTCAATCATCTGAAACTTTATTAATCCATATCAACACCATAGCCTTTGTAAAACTTAAACTAGTAGTCTTTTCTTTCTCTCTTCTTTTCCCCATCATACAGTTGAAGTCTGAACTGTTTATCCAGGAAATGCTAGCCAAATGTTTAGCACAGCTGTTGAAACATACCTTTAGCTTGGAGGAGAGAGTCTGAGCTAGTAATGCAGTTAGTTAGTACCCTTTTGCAAACCTAAAGTTACAGTTATTTTTCTATGTCCATTTTCTCGTTCCTTTTGAATTTCCATTATTTTGTCTTGTTATTCATAGATGCCTATTCATCACACAGTATAAAGGAATTATAAAATTGGTTCCTGTAAATGGGAAATCCAGAAGGATTTTCCACAAGAAAAAATACACAATAACTTCATTTCTTTCTTGGCAACATGAATGCATTACCCTGCCCAAAACTTAAAGATAGTTCAGCCTCACTGGTTATCAAGACAGAAATACATTTTGCAAATCCTTTAATTTCCCCAGAAAATTTGTGGTCAGAAAGCAAGGGAAGTATTTCAAGGAGAAATGGGCTTAGAGGAAAAAAATATCTTTTGTAAGTGGCTGGTAGAAATACAAGCTCCTAAATTTTTTGTGGACAAATTTAAAACATTTTATAGAAATGGTTTTAAATTAAGCTACATGCATTGTCCTCAGTTAATGATAGAAGTGGCTGTATATCAGATAGATACCCTAAATTATTGTAACAGTGGGTTGTATTTGGTCCAGATAGAAATTTTGCTAACTTGCTAGCATCGTTCTTCACAATTGGTCTAGTCTGCTGTGAGGCTGGATTTGCTTTTGTCTCTTATTGTCACTGTTTGAGGGCACTAAACCATATTACTCGAGGTGCTTCAGTGTGACACACATATTGAGCACTAGCTCATAAAATATGTGCCTGAAAGTATTCTGGAAGGCTACTGTATATGATAGAGACCCCAATACTATGTCTCAACATCAATATGGGAAACTTCCAGTACTTTTTCATGTTGAGCAAGGTAAAAAGCTATTCTGGGCTGTCATTCTACATTGTCCTGTGCTTAGCATCATTATTTAGCACTGTATAAAATGAATGTAAAAAAATTGTACAGATGAAAACGATAGCACTTTGCTCTTGCTTGTGTAGACAATGACATAAATTTAAGGCAGCAGGAAACATGCCCTATTGAAAAGAAAGAAATATTACAAAATATATTGTTAAACAGCTGTCTGAACATTTTGAAAAACATAATGCGATAATTTTTACGAAGTTGATCTTGATGGGGTAACTCATGAAGCTTCTCAAAAAGGTATCAGTACAACGTGAAGGTGTGTGAAGGGAGGTTATGTTTCTGTATGTGTGAAAGTGGCTTTTCTGTGATGCAGAGTGTAGGCTTAAGAGTTTTTAAGACTTCATTCAGTACTATAACCAAAGCAATAAGAGGTATCAGGTAGGGAATATTGGCCAGTTTTGTTCAACTCTACACCATGTCTCTGCTGAATCCATATTCAGTGACCTTTGGGCCCAATTTGGAGACTTCAGAGGAGAAAGACTGGGGTGAGACAGTGAAGGCTTGTGTGCTTATGAAGATCGCTAACGAAAGAGTTAACTCAGTTGGCGTTCAGATGCCCTCACACTGGCATTCCTCTGTGCACCTTAGTGTTTCCGTATTTGAAAGAGGATTTTCTTTGGGGCCATTGGTAAGATCGCTGGGGTGTAGATACCTGTGTGTACTGACTATGTGTGTGTCATTGTTTAAATGTCAAAAATACACTTTGTAGGAGAGCCAGCAAAATTTTGTTACAATATGGTGCTCCATGAAATGTGCTTTCTAGATTAGTTTTTTTCTTGTATTATAATAAACAACTAAGGAAAATATACCTCTTCTGTGTCTTCTTATTCTAATATTGTTTATTAATATGCGGCGGAATCTTGACATTACACCAAGGAAACTTAAAATCATATTTAATACAGTAGCCTACGCCACCTTGACTAGATCTTAAGCAATACGAGCAAACCACTTTACAAATGATAGGACTAAGTTAATATCTGACTACTCAACTTTTAAGAAAGATAAGGGGGAGAGAAACTGATAGTTACAAGGTGTGCAGTTGGGTCTGCACAGAACTGCACTGTTCAAAAAAAGTATGTACTTGAAGAAAGCATGCCGAGCTGTACATAGCACGTGAAACCTGGACAAATTGGTGGTGAATGCATGTGAATACATGCAGCTCCCATTTCAATTAATGAATTCCAACGAATATGCAAAAGGCAAAAGCTAAAAAAATAAAATGAAAAGCACAACTGAATAGCTGTTACAGGGAAAAAAATTAAAATGGAAGAATGTCCAGTAACTTCATAAACAAACTCACTTTGTGATTTAGGAAATTTCCTACTCTATGTCATCTTTCATTACAATAAGTTTTGTAGGGCCTTACATCTGAAAACTGCTTGTGAATATAAGTAAGAAAGAATAAAACAAATCGCCAAAAGGAAAAGGTTACATCTAAGCGTCCCAAGCAGAAATGCTCATTACAGTAGGCTAGTCAGGCCCTTGGAACAATCAAACAAATAACTCTCTCTAGATTATCCAGTTCAAAATTACAAAAATAACACCCAAAAGTGCAACTTTTGAGTTGTGTGAATATTCCTGTCATCTGGCTGTTAGTGATTATGACCTTTATATCAATTGTTGTTATAAAGAGCTACTCAATATTCTGGAAGAAATAAAAATACCTTTCAGGACTTGCTTCTTATTTCAGAGACATATAAATCAGGTGAAGGCAGATGTGATGAAATAACAGTTTCATTAAAAAACAGAATCATTAATGAATAACTTGCTATAAAAAATTAGACCCTGACTACTACCAAATATTTATTTTTTTCTGGAATGGATGGTGTCTGTGGTAGAATAAAAAAAAATTTAGAAAATGGGTAATTTATAGAGCAGTATCTCAAAAGAATTGACTACTGCTTGAGATCTTAATTTCTGACAACAAGAGAATTCCTGAGGCACAATAAACTTCAAACAAGGGACCTAAATGTTGGTTAAAGACTTTGATCACAGCCAAATCAACTTCAGCTAGAGCTTGATGCATTTTTTACTCACTGTATATACCTATGTGTTTCTAATGTTCTTGTTCATGTATCCACTAGCTTAAATGTGTCTTACAGAGCTAATGTGAAGTGGAAAAACTTTGAGTAAACATCCTGTTCAAACCCTTAAGGCCTTGAAGATCTGTGATCCTCACTATGTCACTTGACTAGAGAAGAAACATCCATGTTAGGTCATATAGATGAAACATGGATACCTCAAGTGTTAGTTCTCTCTAAGTGCCTATTGTATAAAATTAAAGAAGAAGTAGCAATCAGGAAAAAGTACTCTTTGTAGATCAGTATTCCCATATTTTCATATGGGTATTTGTGTTACCCATACAAAAGCTACTGTGACTTAGCTATTGGTTAGGTGTTCGGTAATAGGAGGGGAGGTTTTCTCCAAAGCTGTATCTTCTTTAGGAATTAATTAGCCTTTTATGTCCTTTTGATCCCCATGACTGTAGAATCATAGAGTCATAGAATGGTTTGGGTTGGAAGGGACCTTAAAGATCGTCTAGTTCCAACCCTCCTGCCATGGGCAGGGACACCTTCTGCTAGACCAGGTTGCTCAGCCTGGCCTTGAACACCTCTAGGAATAGGACATCCACAAATTCTCTGAGCAACCTCCCTCGACCTGCTGCCCATGCTTCTCTTGATGCAGCCCAGGACACGGTTAGCTTTCTGGGCTGCAGGCACGCATTGCTGGCTCATGTTAAGCTTCTCATCACAGAATCATAGAATTGATGTTGATGTTAAGCTTCTCATCAACCAACACCCCCAAGTCCTTCTCCTTAGGGCTGCACTCAATCTGTTCTCCTCACAGCCTGTATTTGTGCTTGGGATTGCCCCAGTCCATGTGCAGGACCTTGCACTTGGCCTTGTTGAACATGATGAGGTTGCCATGGGCCCACCTCTCCAACCTGTCGAGGTCCCTCTGGATGGCATCCTTTCCCTCCAGCATGTCAGCTGCACCAGGCAGCTTGGTGTCATTGGCAGACTTGCTGAGGGTGCACTCAAATCCCACTGTCTATGCCTCCGACAAAGATGTTAAACAACACTGGTCCCAATACTGACCCCTGTGGAGCGCCACTCATCACCAGTCCCCACTTGTCCCCATTGAGCTGTTGACTACAACTCTTTGAGTGTTCCTTATCCACCGTGTGGTGCTTCTTTCAAAATCCATGTCTCACCAGTTTAGAGCGGGGACGCTGTCATGCGGGACAGTGTCAAAGGCTTTGCACAAGTCCAGGTAAATGGTGTCAGTTGCTCTTTCCTTATCCACCAACAGTGATCACGCACTGTGGTCACAGTGACCCTGCTGTAGAAGGCCACCAAATTTGTCAGGCACGATTTGCCCTTAGTGAAGCCATGTTGGCTGTCACCAGTGATCTGCATGCAGGTTTGTTCACAAACGTAATTTTCCACATGCCAGGCTGCAGAGCTAAACACTGGCCTTCTGGGCAGATTATAACAACACGAACAAGTATTTAGGTTCCTGCAGACTGGAATGGAGCAGACAGACAGATTTTAATCTCAGCTCTGGTTACCAGAGTTTGTATCTCCCCCTGTCAGCAATTTGTAAAAGCTCATAAAGCCAACACTCCAGCCTCACACAGGGTGAAGGTCTGAGCACTGGGAATGCCATACACTAGTCCTGGCCAGATGTCTTATGAGGCAAATCTTTCTGAGGTTTGCTCAGAGACTCACAGGAAATTAGACCAATCCTTCCAAAACAGAAATTGGTGGACTATGCTGTAAATGAAAAGCACTTGCTTCGTGAGAAAAGGAAGCCTTGTGGCTGATGCTGCTATGGAAGGAGCAGCATATTTTTACCAGCTGCACAAGTTCTCTCTGAATGATCCTTGAAGAGCTTTACAGATGGACTGAATAGCACTGCAGGGGGTTTAGGATTTCATAGTGCTAAAACTGCCCACACAAATTTACCTAACTACTGAACACACCTAATGAAAAATAGCACAGCTTTGCCTGTTGTGCTTCCAGAGCATCTCACACTACTTGAAAAACAGAAATACATCTCTACAATAGACTAACCTGAGAACAGCACGGCTGGATGCCTTGACTGAAAGTGCATATAAACATTATAGCTATTCTTTGAGGATATTTCTCATGCCTGTTACCAGTACCTGTGTGGTGTGAGATAATAGGTATGAAAATCTCCATGAGGCTTCCATTTGTATTTACTTAGATCATCAAACTGTGCCTTCAATGGGACTTTCAGTACCTGAAATGGAATTTTATACGACAAAAATGTTTTTTTCAGGTTTCAGAAAGTGTGTAGCAGTGACGAAGTCAGAAGATACTCCTTGCAGTTTCTGATGGCTGTTTGGAGTTGTTTCTGTGAGTTGTAGAGGGAAGCAGAAAAACACAGTCATTCTAAGCCCTGTATCATGATCCGTGTCAACGTGAGGCAAAAGTAAGTTTTTCAGGGCACACAGCAGTCCTTTGTGACTCCTAAAGCCTCCCTTTCTCTCATTACCCCTGTTCTGGAATTGGATCACCACTCCTTGAGAAGAGGCATTCTGGAGTGGCCCTGCGGTGCTATGAGATCTTTTTCCTTTAAAGGACAGAATTTCCTCTGAACATTAGTTCAGAGCAACAACAGAAAAAAACAAACAAAAAAAAACCCCCAAAAAAACAAAACCCCAAAACAAACCAGAAATGATCATGAGAACTAGGTAAATTTCCGTTCCCAAACTGGCTGCGGAGGAGGATGATTTTCCTGTTACATTTATGCTGTTTTAATCAATTTCATGTTTTCTTCTGCTACAGAAGTGAATGGGCTGCTTCAGTGATTTAAACATTTACAGTGCCAGAGCAGCCTAGGCTAGTTGAATCATTTCAGCTTTTTCCCCCGCTTTGTTTGAGGCCAGGTAAATAGATACAATAAGTCATTACTGAGATCATTACAGTCTGAATCATTACCCAGAATACCATCTGCTGGTATTTTTTCAAGTTTCCTTCTGTTAAAAAGCCATTAGATTACATCTGATGGCTTCATTTATGGACAGCAGATAAATCAGTTCAGTTGACAGATAAATAGGAACCTAAGTAACTATCTTTTAAGTGTGTCTACTACCACGTTGTCACTCATGATATATTTAATAATTGATAATACTTTAATTAAATATATCTTAAATCTGTTTTTCATGTCAACAGAAGAAAAAAACAGATTGCATCACTTGATAGGGCTTTGAGTTTACTGTAGACTTATTTTTTCCTTGACACGTAATAAAGAATTAAATTAAAAAAAATATATAGATGTTATTAAAATACAGCATGCATGCAGATTTACTTCTGATACTTAGAGAACAAGAACTGTTGTGTAAAGTTGGTGATACTTGAATTTGGAAGTCAAATTAAGAAGTAATAGTAGTATCTTTATCTTGATTAATAAATAGGACTTTCACATCCTGTTTGAAAGTTTTTTGTGTGCATTTGTTGGAATAACTATTTTGAATATAGTGGGCAACTAAAATATAGGATATACCTGTTTAAGTGTGTATGTATGCTTAGACTGCATAATTTTAACAGAATAAAAGAAAACAATGCTAAATTTGAAACTTAAAGACTGCTTTACATCACACTTTTTTATTTTTCATATCTTAGTATGTTAAAAAATACTATGGAGTGTCCTGAGGATAACTTTACTGGAAATTCAATCACAGTTCACACAAGATCATACCGCTCAGTTTGCTTTCTCAGTCCTGGCAGCCTGCATCAGAGATGCGCATGAGTCACCACAGAATGCAACAATCAGTGTCTCCTTCAGGGCAGTATGTAAATTTACAAATGAGCACATCATGTGATTAACATTTCTTAAGGATTTATGAGCTTAAAAAATTAAATGTGGTTAACCTAAGTACAACTGATATAACAGAACTTCACAGTTCATACTTTCCATTATTCATCACACTCTTTTGAAATATAATCTTCTGTGATTTTTTTTTTTTTCAGAAACATTCCAGGCATGAACTCATTCCAAAGTTATTGGTTTTTTGTTATTGCTTTTTTTTTTTTTTTGGTGGAAAATGTCAAGACATTTTACATTGCTATTTCAGAATGTGGTAAAGAATAGAGATACATCCACGCAGAAAGACACAGAGACGCATATTTTTCCCATGGAAAAAAAAAAAAAAGACACAGCCACACTTAAACAAAAGGAGATGACCATACCAAACATGAAAGACATTTTTCACCTGATATGTTATACATAAAAACTCTTAAATAGGAATATTCAGGAAAAATAATACTCATGTAAGCTGTTGAAAACTTGCAGATGAGCATTTTTCAGAGGAAGACAACCACATAATACAAATTGTGATAGTACTTGCCACAGGCTAGGAATTTATCCATTTTCTAATCATAAAGATGAAAGCCTAGATGAACATGGAGGATGACTTTTTTAAAGCAAGTTTTCCAAAAGAAGACAAGGCATGTTAAAAGAATACTACTGGAAAATACGTGCCATCCAGCATGTCTCTGTTTTCAGAAGATTTTTCTTTCCATGGATAAAATCAGCCCCTTGGCCAGCCAAACTCTCATGACCATCCAGCTATTTCTGTGGAGCCTTGCTGAAACTAACTTTTTTCCCTTTATTCTGTGGTCTCCCCACACGTCTAAATAGGCAAATGCAATTGCATTGTTCTAAAAAAATCACCTTCTATCATGAGCCTGTGGACGCACGTATACTTCCTTTCCCATCCACCTTATTCTGCATGGCTGTCTTACAGGTAATCTGTTTAGTGTGAAAGCCTGTGCATGTGTTTCTGGGGACATGCCAACACATCCAGTGTACACAGGGTCTGCATATTCTGAAGAGCATGTTCTGGCTGTGCCTGCAGTTGTTCTTGTTGGGGCATGTGCAGAAAGTAGATACATATGGGCTGCAGTGTGGATATGGTCTTTTCTGTCCAGAATGCCACATGTAAATATTTTTTGCAGAAATATGTGAATGGTTTGTTTCATTTTCTTTCTTCCACATCAGTGTCAAAAAGTCGTGTTCTAGATGTTCCTCTGCTGCCATTGGCCATAACAAGCTAAGTATTAATAAGGCATGCCATGAATACAGATCAAAGATCCAAAGACAAGAATAAACAAATTTCTTAGTCCACATAAAATCTTCTCACTCATCCA
>NW_010144263.1:0-464 GCF_000699245.1 Pterocles gutturalis
ACCCTCTGATTAAACAGAGAGGTGGGAACCGGGGTTATTTGCAGAGGTTATCCTCACTGAAGAAAAATAATCCGTTGCTCTGTGATGTGATAGAACATAATGTCTGTAGATTAAAGCATTCTTAAAAATTTGATGCAGTCATACTGCTGTAGATCCTGCTTCATATTGTGTGTACAGTCTAATTTACTTACTTTTATGGTGAAAGTCTCAACTGGTTTCATTTCTCAGTTCAGTGCTGCTTATTAACTATTCTCTCTCTTTTTTTGGTTTGTTGAATGATATGACAAAGTATATTCCTGTTTCAGGTTCTGAAAGCCCACACTACTGAGCACAGAGCTGTTCCACAAACTGAACAATATGTAAAACAAAACTGAATAGCTGCTAATGAACTGCTAAAGGCTGGTTATTTCAGGTCATAGTTGCTGTAATTAGTTTATGGTACAGCATCCTTACTTGTCATATTT
>NW_010144264.1:0-4002 GCF_000699245.1 Pterocles gutturalis
TATATATAAATAAATAGTATATATTTAAATCTCATAGCAAATGAATTTACTGTGAGCTGTCTCTCTGCCTGCTGTTTTTTCAAACTAGATGTCAGATATAAACAAGTATGACAGACAGTGAACAACACAGTGATGCTTTAAATACTGAGAAAGTACTGTCACATGAACAAAGCCTTCAGGGAAACCATCACTGAGTTTGTCAAAGAGTTGGCTTTGTTGCCAAGATACCTACTCCAGCTTCACTATTACTGAGAATTATACTGTCAAAGCAAGGGAAAAATCACATGTTCAAGATGTCAAGCAAAACACTTTTCCACCAGACAGTTTATACTTGGATAAACCTTCAGTAAATAAAACTCCTTATTGACTTCTCCTTGTTAGATTCTGTATACATAGTCAATGCTAGAACCTGTTTACAGGAACTCTGAGAAGATATAAAACAGTCTAATTTTTTTCCACTGGTAATTCTTGCTTTAAAACATTCCTATAAGATGTTGTTCTAAATTCTTCCAAAAATCTCCAAGCAAATATACAGGGCAGTTCACGGTCTTTCTCAGGCTTAGGGGCCACTATAATTTAAGTCCAATCTTTATGAGTTTTATATTTTGAGTATCCATGAGAAGATTTTTAATAGCTGACTTTTCACTTTTTGGCTTTTGAGGAGCTCCATAAAGATGCTATTATCTAGACCACTTCTTGTCATTTAGTATCAGCAGAGCTTTTCTTTATGTCTTTCCTGAAAAACAGTGCAAAAAATACGGAAGCAGCCTGACAGTTTGGCAAGTTTTGCTGGAATTGTGTATAGACTTTGACAGAATTTACATACTAGTGCCTTTGTGTTCCTGACAACCTCTAGGAGTAAATTAACTCACCTAGCTTTGCAAGTTAACTTTGTAAAATCATTATTCTCGTTGTTTCTCATGAATAGTTTTCCAGATGACAGTCAAGAAAAACTTTGTTTTGTTTTGGTTTGGGTTTTTTTGTTAGTCAACTTAAAAAGCACCTAAACACTAATTTGAGTCACCATAGATCTAAAACCCTGAAGATCACTAGTTCTACCAGGGTCCTCATCAAGACTTGCAAATTTTAAAAAGAGGTTTGTTTTTGTCATTTTTATAACTACATAGCTCTGTTTACTATAAGCTCCAGAAATCTTAGTGCTTGATTTAATAGCTATTTCTAATAAATGAAAGAGAAAGTATTTGGAGGTTGTTAGATTTTGGAAAAAAATGCCAAATATTGTCAGTGGCATACTGTCAGAGAATTTTACTATGCAGTGGAATACTAACCAAACAAAAATATTTTCACTAATTTTTTAACATCAACAATCAAAACTTTTAGAAGATGTTCTGAAAGTGTGTGTGTGTGTGTGTATGTATTTAGACATTATCAGTTTGGCACGCAGTGGTCAGGTGTTGAAAACTTTACTTAATGACTTGTTTTACTTTTGTGAGTAATAATGCAACTTACTGATGATTTTCTGTTAAGTGTGAAAATACAATTGATGCAATTGGCTTGTTGAATAAATGCTCTCACAAGTTCTCCTCAAAAAACCAAACAACAACTAGATAAAAAACCCCCACAATGATAAATGGTCCTTTTTTTTTTTTTTACTTGACAATTGCAATGATCTGTTTCCACATTCTCTACAGCTAGATGTAGAAGAAACATACTGCAAATACAAGATTAAAAAGGTAAAAAATATTGAGAGTTTTTCATTTCAGGGAACTCAGCCAAAGAAATAAGACTTGTATGGATCTTCTACCTCTATCTTCAACAGTAATAAACCATAACAGACTTATATGTGGTTCGTCCTCATTTATTAAATCCAAATGGGTGTAGATGTGAAATGGCCATCTTGGCATCTAAAGTGGTGGTCTACAAATGGTGGAATACAAAAGAAACTAATGAACTCAAGACAGTAAATATACTTTTCTGACATTAAAAAAACCCAACCAACCTAAGAACAAAAAAACCAAAAAACATAATTAAAAAAAGAAAGATAAAAGAAAAGGTAGTTAAGGAATATCTGACTCTTCTTTTTCCTATTCCCTGTACCCTCTGTTTCCAAACACAACTGGCTTTGGTAACAGACAGTAAAGGGAACAACAAAAAGATGAGTCAGATAGAAACAATGCTGATATTATGAAAACTTCTGGGCCTGTATTGCTAGCAGCTTCATATCTCAATATAATTAAAGGATTACACATAACCGAGTTATTGGTGATTTTTACTTGATTTTACTCAGGTAATGATTTTTTCCTGACTTATCTCTAACAAAAAGAGAGGGGACTAACAGGCCAGATGTTCATAAAGTGTTTATCAATAAAATGTTCCTAGATTGTCCCTGAAGATATTGGATAAAGAAATCAAATGCTAGACTAAAGAAAGTATTCTCAGATCATATTGCAATTATAATACTTGAACTGCAAAAGCAAATGAAAAACTTCATACAAATTTTATAAGGAAAACCAAGACATTACCAGGTTGTATAACGAGAAAGTACTATGCTGTCTGATTTTGCTATATGCTATGAAAATAGGATGTCACATCATGTTTTAACTATTTTAAATAGATCATAGAAGTTTGAGGTGCTTCCAGCACATGCATTACCTCTTGTCTAGTCCATGTGACTTCTCTTTAACATAACAAACAAAATACACAGTCCATTACAGACTGTATGAGATAATATACCTCCTTCTAGAACTTTTTTTTTATTAAAACTAGTATGCTGTAACTAACCTATCTGAGGTGGTTTAATCTAGTCATAGAATCATTAAAGTTGGAAAAGACCTCAAGGAATATCAAGTCCAACCCAACACCACCTAACTCAATAAACCATGTCCCTAAGCACCACATCTACACATTTCTTGAACACCTCCAGGGATGGTGACTCCACCACTTCCCTGGGCAGTCTGTTCCAATGCCTGATCACTCTTTCAGTGAAGAATTTTTTTCTAATATCTAGCCTAAACCTCCACTGGTGCAACTTAAGGCTGTTTCCTCTTGTCCTATCACTTGTTAATTTAGAGAAGAAGCCAGTACCCACCTCCTTACAACCTCCTTACCTCCTTTCAGGTAGCTATAGAGAGTGATAAGGTCTCCTCTCAGCCTCCTCTTCTCTAGACTAAACAACCCCAGCTCCCTCAACCACTCCTCATAAGACTTGTGCTCCAGAGCCTTCACCAGCTTCATTGCTGTTCTCTTGACCTGCTCCAGCACCTCAATTCAAGGTGTGGCCTCACCAGTGTCGAGTACAGGGGCACAATCACTTCCCTGGTCCTGCTGGCCACACTATTTCTGATGCAGGCCAGGATGCCATTGGCCTTCTTGGCCACCTGGGCACACTGCTGGCTCATGTTCAGCCAGCTGTCAACCAGCACCCCTCGGTCCCTCTCTGATGGGCAGTGTTCCAGCCACTCTCCCCCAAGCCTGTAGCAGTGCAGGGGGTTGTTGTGACCAAAGTGCAGGACCCCCACTTGCCTTTACTGAACTTCATACAGTTGGCCTCAGCCCATCGGTCCAGCCTGTCCAGATCCCTCTGCAAAGCCTCCCTACCATCACGGAGATCAACACACCCGCTGAATTTGGTATCATCAGCAAACTTACTGAGGGAGCACTCAGTCCCCTCATGCAGGTCGTTGACAAAGATGTAAAACAAGATGGGCCCTAAAACTGATCCTTGGGGAACACCACTGGTGACCAGCCACCACCTGGACTTAACTCTGTTCATCATGACTCTCTGGGCTTGGCCGTCCAGCCAGTTTTCTATCCTGCAAAGGGTGTTCCTGTCTAAGCCGTGAGCCACTAGTTTTTCTAGGAGAATATTGTGGGACACTGCATTGAAGGCCTTGATGAAGTCCAAGTAGATGACACCCACGGCCTTTCCCTCATCCACTAGACAGGTCACCCGGTCATAGAAGGAGATCAGGTTGGTCAAGCATGACCTTCCTTTCATAAACCCATGCTGACTGGGCCTGATCACCTGGTTGTCCTGTACTT
>NW_010144264.1:4132-27071 GCF_000699245.1 Pterocles gutturalis
AGTGTTGATAAATGATGGAGAATGGCTTGGCAAGCTCCCCTGCCAACTCCCTCATATATTAAGATATAACCAATATAAATTCCAATCGATTTGAACTTCTGTGAACTTCAAAATAAAAAAAAAAATATGAACCTATACAGATCCTTTTTATTACAACTTATTGCAAATGTGGCTGGAATGTATTCCATTAGCTTTCCAAAAGTAAAAGCAATAATCATAATTGCAAATTTCTTCAACACATAGCTTATTTCTTAAGCAGAATGCTGAACTTCTAAATTAAATAATTCGCATCTACTATGTTCTTTGCAAGAAATAAAATAATATTTAGGTTAAGATGTCTGTATTTTTCAGTAATTATGAGAGGACAGTGAACCTTCTGTTCATCAAGAAAACAATAATTATATAAAATTATGTCAGCAGTATTGTATCTCTTGAAATTACCAAAAAACAAACAATGTCTTTTATACTAGGAATGTAGTATAACTTGTTAAGGGGAGTGGTAGAAAAAGTGATAAAAAAGCTGTCTCATTTAAGCATATTGCACAAAATGTGACAAAAATGCTTTCTTGCCATGCAGCAATTTAACTCACCTTGTGTCTTGTCAAGAGTGAAGATGGAATCAATCTCACTTAATTTTAGCTATATAGAGGTTGAATATCTCACACAAACTAATCACATAGGCTCCTTTTTTAATCAGTGACAACAGTCACATCACAAGGTGAGTTATTCTCCAAGCTTGTTTCACTCCCCTGCCTCTGTTAACTAACTGTGATTAACTGAAATGCCATGCCTAAATTCCAGAAAAATGTGTGAGAGGATTCCAGCCATCAAAAACCTTCACATCTGTGTGTTCACCAAAACTGCAATTATGCTACGGTCTCAAAACCACATATAACTCTGATATCAGATTTTTCTATTGATTCTCAGCACCATTATGGTCAAAAACTATTATAGATCTAGTTAATGATGACACCATCACTGACGTATTATTAAAGACAAGAGGTCAAATGTGCTGCAATGCAAGAGAGATTAATGTTTCCAGATGAAGGCTGTTTCACTGCCTGTGGTTATCATTAGCTGTCATATGGACTTCTGAATAGGCTGAAGTAGGATTCACTGAGCAATTCAGTTTATCAGAAAAGCAGTAAGGTACCTTCCTAGAGGTATCCTTGGTTAATTAGTATTTGTATATCTGGGAGAAGAGTAATTATGAAACTACCCCCACTATTTTGATCTACTGCAACTTTTTACATGTGTTTTTAACTATAGACATTGAAAAGCACAGTACTCTATTTCTGAGGACATTTTAGTTGTTCAAATCCTTCATAAATTGTGCGTATTTAAGACTGCACCTTTAATCCATAGTAGTTTGCTGCTTAAACTGATTAAGAATAAAACTAAGAAGATAAGCGTTACAGATGATGGAGTTCTGTTAAAAATGCTTCAAGGTAAAAATCTGCCCTGGGTTCAGCTGAATGAGCGTTAACTTTCTTCATAGTAGCTAGCAAGAGACTGTGTTTTGGATTTGTGCTGAGAAGAAAGCTGATAACAGTGATGTTTATAGTTGTTGCCAGGACATTCAAGGTCGTTTCAGCTTTTCTGCTGGATCAGTACCTGCAAGTGCAGGGGAAGCTGTGAGGGAGTACAGCCCAATTGCTAGCCTGGGAGTCAATCTTAGGTTTACGATTGAGACCCAAAGTGACCAATAGTCTATTCCATAACATACATGTCATGTCACAGGTGAGAACCCTGCAGAAGCTTGGCCCTTTTTGTTCCAGATCCCCTTCTTGCTCCAGGTTGGCTCTCTCTTGGGGTGGTCCATCTCCCAGGGCCTTCTCCGTCACTCAGTCACCTCCTGGCCTGGGACACTTGGGCTCTTATCTCTGTTCCGGGAGTGCAGTTTTGGGACTCTATCTGCTCCAGACTCATTAGCTGGGAATGGGCTGAGCCTTGGTCACTGGGTGGTGAGCAATATCACTGTGTATCACTCATTTGTATATTTGTATATATTCCTATGTTCAATATTATTGCAGTTTAGTTATTGTTCTTATCTCAACCCATGAGTCTTTTTTTCCCTTTACTCCTTTAATTTTCTCACCCTATCCCCAGGAGGGTGGGGGGAGAGGGCGGGGAGAAGACAGTGAACAGGCGTGTGGGGTTGGCTCCCAGCCAAGGATAAACCCATCACAAAATCTTTGCATTTTCATGGTTTATGGGACAATATAATGTCATATGACATCCCCTTTTTTTTTTTTTTTGGACCTTGGAAGTCAAGAGTCTGTCTGCTTTCACCTTAAATGTCAAAGATCTAATGATTATTTTTTGATTGCTATACATATGCAATAAGTGCCATTCCATACCTTCTCAGGTTGGTTTAACTAATTTGCCCAAGATACCAACATTGATATGAATAACATTGACTTCTACAGCCCAAGATACGTCTTTAGAGTTCGTTACATATTGGCCATATGCAATAATAGTGGAATATCACATATGGAAATGCCAGATATAAATAAATTTGCAAAATTACATTCAAATAAAAAAAATGTTTGAAAAGACGTTACAAAACTTCAATAAACTAGTAATTTTAATACTCTATCTCTGCATAACATCTATTCTTGAAGCCTGTTATATAAGGAAAGCTTAAGTAAATGCGAAATATTCATGTCCATAATATGGCAAAATTTATGTCTGACTTCAACTAGAGAAATGTAAATACTAATAATCCTTATGACACATCTTCTTCATTGTGCAGCTGTGCTAATTTACATACATGACCTGGAATTCAGAAACCTGGGAAATAAGTAAGCCAGAAAAATATATTATTTGCAAAGAAAGCAAAGAGAAAAACAAGCTAATTATTAATAAGTGAGATAATACATTGAAATACTTTAGCTGCACTGATGAAAATTGCATCTTAAAGTTTACTAGCCCTCATTGTCAACAAGGGGTAACAGTCAGAAGGAATGATACGACGAACTTCTTATGAGAAACAAATGGATTATTCTGTGCAAGGTCCCATACTCTGTTTAATTTCAAGAGTGAATTAGAAATCGTATGTAATCACTCTCTTTGTGTATTATGACTCCTAAGTAACTTCACAATCCCTTGGTCAGTTATAGCTAAAGCAGTAGAATTTGCAAAGATAAAAGGTTTCATGAAACCAGTGGCCAATAAAAAAGAGTTACCAATGAATGTCACTGAAAAAAATATTTTTTCTGCAAAATGAGCAAGCCACAGCATGTGGTGCTATTTGATCACAGAAACAGATAAAAAATATATGAGGAAAAAAGAATCGTTTCGTAATGAAAAGGAACGGATATTGTATGCGGAAGAAAGAAATAAGAAGCAGGTGGCAAATTTTCCATAAAAAAACACATTTTATCACTGCCATTATTCAGGTTTTACCAATCTCACTGTTCACAGAATAACTTGCTTATATTATAATCACATAACAGCATCTTTATATGAATGAGGTCTTCTTTCTTCTCTTAGGTTAAACTACATTTGCCTTTTCTTACATGGGACTCCGCATGTCTGACCTGTATAATTTTTAAGTGTCCTTTTCTTCCTCAGATAAGGGGAAAAAAAAAATGAAAGGTATTTTAATGCCTTTCAATTTTCTCTCATTTTGTTGACTGAGTTAGCACAAAGTAATATCATTATCTCTAAGAAATATGTTTAATTTTTTTCTTTTGTAATTTTAGTTTTGCTGAAATTCCAGATTGCATATTCTTCTTTGTACAAGATAATGTTAAGACATATTCAGAAACAGTTATCCCTTGCCACTGTGGGGGAAGGAACATCAAACAACATGACACTGTGAAGCTTGATTTATGAAGTGGGACAAGTGGGAGATATCCTGTGTCAGAAAAGCTTTGCACATGCATTGTCATACACACACACTTACACGCGTACACACATGCATAACACATTCCAGTTAATTGACACCTGCCTCAGTAACCACACCAGTAAGTCAGCATAGCCCAGCCTGGAGAAACACAAATTCACTCCCTCCAGTGTCCATGTCAGGATCTGGGCAGGGCTTAGCACTGATTCCTTGAGACCTCCGCTTCTGTAAGTGTTGGATGGCTGTGTGACAATGTTCCCCCAGTCTCCATGACTGTGTGGGTTTGCATCCACATATTGGCACAGGCTGTCAGACAAATCAGTTCACAGTTATATCATGGTATATCTTTCCTTTGAAGCAAGGTCCTGATACTTCCAGGACAAGTCTTTAGTGAAGATCAATCATAGAATAGAATCATAGAATCATTAAGGTTGGAAAAGACCTCAAGGATCATCAAGTCCAACTGTCGACCCTCACCACCTAACTCACTAAACAATGACCCTAAGCACCACAAATGAATATGCTATAGCTATAGCTCAGTGTTAATTTTGAGGAATTCACACTATAGTTCCAGAAACTATTTTATCTTTCCAAACTGATGTCAGGATTAACACAGATTTTCTCACTCAGTTTTGCATTAAGCCATTAGGCCCACACACTTTGCTTTGATGAAGGTTCATTTTCACATAATTATTTTACTCATACCTTTGGTAGAGCTTTTGCAGAACTACCTATGAACATGGCTATACTTGTTTTAATATTCTGCAGAAAGCATGTACATTTTATACTTTAATCATGGATACATTGACATCTTGTGGCAAGTTAATGCAGGTCATCTTTACCCCATTATAGTAGGACTCAAATATTTCAAGGTATATATGTTTACATAGCTGTTTTGGGTTTTTGTTTTGTTTTGTTTTGTTTTTTAAATTCAGCTCATATTGTCACTTATCTCAGAGAAGAGAGCTATAGAAGCATGCTTTGATGAATGGTATTCTTTGCTTCTGCTTCTACCATACTGAAATTCAGATACTTGACATCGATACCAATACTGTCATTTGTAAAAAGTTAAAAAAAAAAAAGAAAAATGCAAAGAATTTTTTCTTCTGACAGGACAGAAAACTTCCAGAAATTGTGATGTGTCCTCACAGATATTATTGAGAAAACAAAATATATCCTTAAACAACTTTTTAGTTCTCCATAGAATTTTTTTTTTTTTTTTTTTAATGCATGAGGATGGAAATAATGAGCCAAGAAAAAAAAAATATCTGAAGTAATTCCCCCAGGCCAGTTGTCTGTGGCCTGTGGTCTTCCCTGTAGCTGACTCTCACACCCCTGGTCTTTCCAGCACTCTCTATCTAGCTCACAAGAAGGGAAGGGAAGGGAAGGGAAGGGGAAAAGAATTTTCCTCCATGCAAGTGTGCGGAAAATCCTTAAGCATTCAGAAACCAAAAATCTATTAGCCTGAAAGATAATGAAAATGAACTTCTATTTAAAAATAAAATCAGAGTAAAAAGTTTGCATATTGCAAGAGTCCAATGAGTAAACAATTACTTTTATCAACTATGCTTTATTAACCCATTAAAACTTATTTTTCTTTACTGTTTAAAAATAGGTCAGTGATATTAGTGATTGATTTCCTGAGTGATTTTTTTTTATTTCCAGTAAAAGAATTTCAGCTTTACTGAAAGTATTTTTTGTTTTCAGCAGCAGAAAAAACATGAGCTTTGATATCAATAATATTTTATCTCTCTTCATGTGAGAAAAAAAAATGTTGAAACATCTATCTTACTCTTATGATTAAGAGCTGCAGTTTTGGTTTATGTCTGATCCTCTGGAAGATTATCCAGATAATATCCATATGTATGTGATATCATAAAAACCATCCTTTGACCAATACAGCTGTTGTTTTACTTTCCTTCCTTAAGCATACATGAGAATGAAATCCAGAATTCACTTAAGCATACATGAGAATGAAATCCAGAATTCACTTCTACAGACTCCCAAGTAAAAACTATCTGCCTTATCTTCAGAATAATTTCATGTCAACTTAGTTTTAGCTATTAGATGGATATATATTACATGTGGTGAAAGCTTAGAAGGAGCAATTATAATATAAAGCCTCCTTGCAGAAATGTGTTATTACTGAGCTCTGAGAAGGAACCTGAAGCTGTTAAAAGTCTATTCTTTCGTCTGTTAATATCTCTATTCAAGCATAGTTATGAAAAATAATTTGGCAGCGTTTCAAAAGCCAAGTGTAGTTATTACAAGAATTTTATTAATCAACTAACTCAAAATCAGGTATTATTTTTTCCACTAAGCATCAGTGAAAAAAGATTTTAAAAATAGATGTTACACCCACTTTAACTGTCTCCTTACTTTAGAAACAGCATGGAATAACATCCCTGTTATTCTAAAATTGTGAAATTATCACTAAGGACCATGTTCTCTGATTTCACCTAGGTTTAAGTTCCTTTTTCTGTTTGTCATAGGTGTGGTTTGCTTACTGTACAATCTCCAGTTGTGGTTTACTTATTATTGTACAATCTCCAATTTCAACCTTTTCTCCCTGGGAATGAAGATTGTTCTCTAAATCCTTGGGAAATAAACACATTAATATCGATTCAGCATGAATGAATAAGTAAATAAGAAGCTCATTGCACTGTCAAACAATAGAATAATCTCTATCTGTAATTGCTGTTTCAGATTATGTCTGGAACTTTTCACATAATTTCCTTAAAGTTGCCTTAAAATATCTTTTTCATTAATGTTTCAGAGCAGATGAATCTCTTTGGTATTAATGCTATCCATGGAAATGTCCAAATTTCTCTCCATAACTTTATGAGTTCTGTGCTTATTACATCTTTAATTAAGAAGACAGGTTAAAAAATAATCCTAATTTAAAAATCTTCTCAAAATTTGCCATCTTCCTTCCACATATTTTTCTGATTAATAGCAAATCTAAGTAAAAAAAAATAATCTTAAACTAAATAACATGACAGAGAGTTAACATAGTAAGCATTTGGTATTAAAGTCTACATGCTACTTAAATTTCAAAAGGTTCTCAGATACATTAAAGGAAAAGACAGCCACATACATGGAAAATCAAGTAATATATTTTCTCTCATGTTTCTGCAAAAAAAAAAAAAAAGGGAGTAAATTCTTGGTCCAGATTAAAACACTTACCAAACAAGAATGACATTGTCTTTTACCTCAGGAAACAAAGATAAAGGACAAGCCAATATTTTCCATCAGTGACGATAATGCAGCAGAATTCATAAATACAGTTACTGGATTCTCATTATAAATACAAATGCAGTATGGCAATGAAGTGTTAAAACTTTTGTTGTTCTTTTTAAGGAAAGCCAGGGTGAAAAACATGTCAAATGTACTTGAATCAAAAGTGATAATAGATGAAACCTAACTGACAGCTGTACAATTGTTTTTTATTTCCAGGTTCTGGTAGCCATATTGTTCATTTTCAGAGCTTCCTGGATGACAGAGGTTGAAAATGAATGTGTGATCCACTTAGCCTAAGGTTGGCATAGATAGCCTCCATCCAGTATTCATATTTCTGTGCATATTGCTTCTTTACCTGAGAAGCAATGATTATATATTTAAAAACAAAGTTGCAACAGTTTCTTTCCAAATTCAACTTTGTACATGGATAACGATCACCAAAAATGTGTGATTTTTCTTTCAAGGTTATGCAACTCAGTAGTTGGGGTTTTTTTTGTTTCCTTTTGTTAATATTATTATTTTTCAGTCATTCAAATAAAACTGAGAAATATGTATTAGTAAGGACAAAGTGGAATCATATGCTAGGAACTCTTTGCTACCTGCCTCTCTATTCAACTTTTACCTTTGTCTCTCTCTTTTATCTTTAAAATAAATTTCTTCAGGAGTAGCCTTTTCTAAAAAGTAAACATATTTCAACAGATATATTGCTTTCTTCTAGTCCTTAATAAGGTTTTCTTGTTCCTGCTTAACACTCTGAGGCAGAAGTGTAAGTAACTCCCTGGTACTTCAGATTCTATTACTGAGAGAGACAGAGAGAGAGGAGGAGACACCGAAACAGTGTGCCATCTCCTTAATCCCCTAAACCATCTCTTGCTTTTCCAGTCCTCTCAGGAAATGCGTATTGCCCAAACCAGAACAGAGAAAAGGCAATATTCAGGTCTATAGTTCCATTTTCCTTAGTGCTATACTTGCACAATGCAATGGACAACCTAGCAAACAAGGCATCCCAAAGCCAGATAACTCTGTATAGAAATTTATTTTCTTACAATTTCTCAGTTCCCATGAAATTTCATATGGTTCCTATCATCATTGGAAACTAATATCTTAACGGTCCATTTCCTTGCTTTTGTGCTTTGTCCCTGACCAATATTTGATCGATTGATTGATTGACTTCTTGTCAATCATATTCTGTTTTAGATTGAATGCTACTTAAAATACCAATTAAAACTCCATCAGTCATGAGATATGATGTTAAGAAATTGTTGCATTTACTAACAAACTGAACTAGATTGTTAACCTTGTTATCCTTTGTACAGATAAGAGGAGGAAGGGAGAATTTTAAAGTAAATTTACCATTCCTACCAATTTCAATGATTTGGTCAATGTTTTCTTCTTCTGCAAAAAAATGGCCTTTTTGTTTCTTGTGCTATATTTGACCAAGGCTCTGCTTGACTTGGCTGTTTTTCAGTTACTTTTGGTGCAGAAGGAGAGAGAACACGTTTGTTACCTATGTCAAAAAGAGACAAAATTTGACTGAAAAAAATACTGACCAAATTTGACTTGGTGGTCGGACCAGACTTGGAGAGAAGAGCTCTTGAGAGCATTGCATTTGAAGGTGTTTAACCTGTTTGACAATTAACTGAAACAGCTTAACCACTTGTAGAAAAAGACGAAATGTGTGGAGCATCATTCCAGTTCCACAGTGGTCAAGGGAAAAAAAAAAAATGCAGCATTTTATGTGGTTTTTTTTCTAGGCAGAACTATCCTCCTCCTTCTCTGTTTTTCATAATCAATATCAACTAATAGGAGTACTAAGTTTTTTATATATACGATCTGCAGTTTTTGTTAGCATATTTAAATAATCTTTCTTTTTCTGTAACCAAAGTATAAACTTGTTAGCTAAGATCTCTGAGATGTTGCAGCTTTGATGTGATTGAATTAGGATCCTTGATTACAGTCTTTTTTAGCTATCATGGAACAGAAACATTTTGATAAACAATGATAGCAAGGGTCATAAGTACATTACGTAGTAACGTAGCATTGAAATATTATATTAAAGGGAAAAGCAGACAGCTTGATCACATCAAACTCAATCATATATCTCAGTATTCATACATCTCTCAGTGACAGGGTCATACCACAAAAATAGATGCTTTAGTGTTAGGTCACACAGTCTCTACACGTTCCATTTATAATTCATCTTAATAGATTCTAATCTAACATTTACTATGGTAGAAATAAGTAAAATAAGGGCAGAAAAAAAATAGAGCATTTATGCTTTGAATATGAGACATGAATTTTTTTTTTTAAGGTTGTGGTTTTTTTTCTTTTTTATTCTGTGTACCTTAAGGAATAAATGTCACCTTCCTCAACCAAAGGTATCAGAAGAAAGTCAAAGTGGCACAGGGCTAGTAGCTGGAAAAAATGATGTCTGATAAAAGATATTCCTTCAGTACAGACAAACTACATGCTCTCAAAACCTAGCAACTCTCACTATAAGATTAAGGTAATTAAAACCAAGCAAAAATCCTGAAATAATTAGTTCTGAACTTTGTGAATTATAGGATCAACAGCCAGTTTAATGAGTTTGCTGCCACCTCTGTCTGAGGTAACAACAGCATCCAGTGGCCAGTGAGGCTCAGCCTAGAAGTGCTTCCTGCGGACTGATGATGTACAATAGTCTTTTTATGTATTCTTGGCTTTTGTCCTATTGTGAAAGGAGCAGACAGAATTTAAGGGGGCAATATCAGCACCATGCAGGTTTGGTATGTCTGCATAGTCTTTATATAGATTTTTGGTTTTGCTTTCCTTTGCGGTATGTATAATATTGAAGGAGGTCGAACAAGTAATTTGGGACAGCCTTATGACTTTCAGGTTTGCTTAACTGTCTGTTTATTAACACAAGCACAAGTGAGGAGTAGGATAATCAGAACATTGGTATACATAACCTGTGGGTCCTCCAGGCTGAATAGTATACATAGGTGTTATATAAGATGCAGTCTAAATCTATTAGAGAGCAGTCAGATGAACTGGAAATGCTATTTAGGGTTTATCAATACTCACTGTAGACAGAATTGCAGTAGTCTCCACAGAACTTAAATGAGTTGGAGCCCGATTGTGTTTGGTGTTTTATGTCTGTTTCCAGGATGGGGAGAAAATTCTTGTTTCCACATGCTTAAAATGAACTTAATGGAAAAAATATGAATGTTAACTATGTACAAGACACAGTATGAGATTAAAGAACTTAGTTTGTGTTCCACAATGCCGTAGTAAGAAGATTCCTCCAGGCAAATGGAAGTAGCTTAGACAATATGTGATTGCTTTTCTTTCCCTCAGCAGTATTTTATTTTCAGAATTTTTTTTTTGGCATCTTTATACATATAGCATATATGGGCTGCATGCCTTCTCTGCAAAATGTAGGTATCCATAGTATAATTTTGAAGACATCTTGGAAAAACTGTTTTTACATGTCAAAGACACAGCTTTTGCAAGTCTGTTTGATTCATTGGGATAAGCACTATGGCAATTACATTGTATGCATTTTATACTTATGAAAATAGCATTCTTCCACACACAGTAGAAAGATATAAGTGTGAATTTTAGTGCAAGAAAGATACAGTAAGAAATAAAAACTCTGCGATAACTGAGTGACAATATTGTACATACTTTCTTATCTATGGACTATATTAGTCGTAATTCTTTGTATAGTATTCAGAGAAGAAACAGTTTAGTGAAGGACCATGAGAGCTGGGAGGCCTGTACACTCGTATTTACTAGGAATGCACAAAACGTGACAACTTTCACAGTGTTCGCTGTAGGCAAATTACTTCAGTCCTCTGAAGTATTCTGACATCAGTCATGTGCATGATGTTCAGTAGAACCAAGCCAAGATTTAAGCCAAAATATTTTGGAGTATTACCCTCACATAATAATAATATGCAAAAGTAAATATATACACGCAAACATACCATATTGATTGTGAAATTTTATGTTTGTCTTTTCCAGCAATAGCTATTGCTTCCTGTCTTTTCCAGCAATAGCTATTGCTTCCTTTCTCCCTTTAACAACTTTCTTCCCATTTCTATTTCTATTTCCCTCCTGTTGCATGAGGGACTTGTAAAAATCTTACGTACCAGTGCCAAAAGAGTTAAGCATTTTTTTGAGACTATGAGTAAGTGGTGCACTGCTGTGTGCAATTAAGATTTACAGAAAGTAGGATTAACGGGCAGCAGTCAAGGACAATGGGAGGCTGTTTTGGAAAAGAACTAAATGGAGGAAAGATGCTAATGTTACTTTTTCCAAATGGGCTGAATAAATTGTGGAAAAAAATAAGTTTCAGAAGTTCTTTGTTCTTTAAAAGCGTGCTTTAAATGTTAAAATATTAAATAACTTGTTCCTGTGTTCTTTCATTCCCTATATTTTCATAAAAAGCAAATGAAGAAAAACAGTCAGCTAATTTCCCCAGCTCATTACATAGTATTAACAAACGTACATACGTAGCCAAAGCTGATTCTTTATGTTTCAATATTTTTTTTCTTTGATTTGGTTTTTGTCAGGAGAGTGTTTGATTTTCAGGTTTGTTTGGTTTGGGTTTTGGGAGTATGAGGTTTTTTATTCTTTTTTTATTTTTTTAGGAGCTCACATTCTTAGGATAAAGAAAAACGTCAACATTTAAAATTTTGCTTCAGTAATTTTCTTTCTTCATTTGTGTTACGAGTGGCTTGGTTTTGTTTTGTTTTTTCTTCTTTTTTCTTATAAGAGCAGGTATCTCGGAAATGTTTTATTTAAAAAAAAAAAATTCGCCCCCAGTACATCTATATTTAAAGTAAAGATAAGTGATTTTGGTTTTATTTTGCTCAGCACTGCACACAGTATACTCTTTCAGTGTAAAGTGAATTTGAAAGTCTACTAAATCAGAAAGTTAATGTTTTATACCAACTATGCTAAGTGACTACATATGGTACAAGACACAATTCAAGCACAGTGTCTTTTTATCTTCTTAAGAAGATCAACCCAAAGTCATCTTTTAAAAAACTGCTACTCAAGAGATCTCAAAGTAAAGATACTGTACCACAAATCTACAATCTTTCAATGCAGAAGACTGTATATTTGAGAGACTTTAGTTTAGGGTCTTTTTTTCAGTGACTCTGAATATTAGCATTAATGCTATACACTGAGATTAAGCATTTAAAAGCTGCAACAGTTCTACATGCTCTCTAGTTATTTAAACTGTACTGCAAAAGACGTTGAAATCTTCAGCAGAGCTACAGAAGGAAAATGACTTGCAGTATCAGCAGGAAAACTTGCAGGAGTAGTCTATATTTCCTGTTTGGCCAACCTGAAACAGCACAGACCTTGGGCGTGTCGACAAAAACAAGTTCTGATGCTTCTTGCTTGTTCAATAGGAAGTACAGTGTGCTGTAAAAAACGGTGAATAAATACCAAGCTATAAGGAATTATTATTGCTAGCTTCACAGCTTCAGTAACCAGGGTTGGTGCATCTATGGATAAGAAATCTAGTATGCTGTGGCAGGAAGCATATTGCCTAGTAAAAGAGCTTAGAATCGCAAATTCAAAATTTAACATTTATTTATAGCCATTAAAAGGTATGTGATAAAAATCTCTTGGTAGTTGCAATTCATTCCCCTGTGAAATAGTTAAACCACGAGTGAAGCATTATTTCCGTGTCTCATTGTCTCTCATGTTTTAACCAAATCTTTCAGACCAGTTAGAGAAAAAGTGAAATGAGAAAACATTTTGTGCCAATTTCTCTCCATTTGGTTATTAGCTATGGTAAATCATCTGTTCTGCAGAGACGTGTTGTGACAGATTGGTTCTGCATTTGCTTCCCTCAGGGGAACACTCCTAAAGAAAGGCTGGAAATCCCTAGTTGTTTAATTTATTTCAAGGCAATTGTTTACATGAATACATTCTAGAATGAATAAAGGCTACTTAATCTTATTCAAAACATACATTTTTAGGGGGCTGAAGTCACAAGCTATGCTTTCTTCTCATGAGCAACATTTTGCTATTCAAGCAAATGACACTCATTTCTGCTTTACTTTTTTGTTCAGTTGAAATATTATATTATTAAGCACAACAGTCATTAATTAAAACTAGTTCAGTCTAATCGGAAGAAGTCTGAACAAAACTGTGTTGCACACGCTGTGATGATAAATATACATCTTCTCCATAGAGTAACGGAATAAACCTACCAAAAATTCCCATGTTTCCTTTTAACAATACAGGCTCAGCTGTGACCCAAGTCTTTCATTTTTTTTGTGAAAGTAATTACAAAAAGTAAATATTTATGAAGCTCCAGTACATCAGGAGAGAGGGATTGTTAATTTACTTCTAAAGTATTTTACTTAATAATAATTTGTTGCAATTCTGTTCTGTATGTACAATGGCTTCAAAATATTTAATTAAGAACTATTTTATGTCAGTCAACATCCTCTTGTTTAACTTGGTAGACTTTATTTAGATCATATCCTTGTTTCCTGTATTTATATACGGACAAAAATGCAAATAAATATTTTGTCCTAAGTTAAACACTTTTTTTTTGTATAGTACTAAAAAGAAGAAACAAACAAACATACAAACAAAACCAATAAACCCAAAACACAAAGTCACAGCCAAGCACCATGTTCAGTCAGATTCTGAATATTTCCAAGGATGGAGGCTCCACATCTTCTGTGGGAAAGCTGCCCCAGTGCTTGACCACCCTCACAAGAAAAAAAAACTTTTTTTTCCCCTGATATTTAAACAGAATTTATTGTATTTTAGGTTATGCCCTTTGCCTCCTGTCTTTTCACCAGATACTAATGAGAAGAGTCTCACTCTGTCTTCTCAACTTCTTCCCATTGGGTATTTACGCACACTGTTAGGTTACCCCAAGCCTTCTCTTCTCCAACTAGAAAAATCCCAGCTCTCTCAGCCTTTTCTCATACATCAGAATCTCCAGTACCTTGAAATGATTGTCAATAATTCTTTAAGGCAATTCAATGTATCTTTTAACAAAAAAAAGGAATTTAATTTTCAGACACTCACTATTTCCATTGGTGGAGCTACTAGTGATTTAAAGAGTTCTATCTGCCAGAAACAAATTAGTGTTAAAAGTCAGATAAAAATATTATTCATAAATTTGTTCCATGGCATGCATATCACATACTTAGCTATATCTATCTATATATATATATGTAAAATAAGCATATGAAAGTATAAAATGTAAGTGTATTGATGGCTTCATTAGCAAAATGCACAGCTACTTTTTTGCTAGTATTTTTTTCCAGTGAATCTCAGGTTTTGCAATGCATACCCCTTATTTGAATGGAATTTGGCACAAATTATTATAACATCAAAGGAAATTTTTACCACACTGAAATCTCATTAAATATGGATGAACTCGGAAATTTACCATCAGAATTTTAATTTGAAACTGGAAAATTATATTTTGTTAAACAATAAATCAAAAGGTTCAAATATTCCAAACTATAGGGGCAATATAGTTGTTATCAGTACCACATAGTCACAAATGACAAGCCGCTGATCTAATGTGTCTGATATGTAGCAAGACAGTTTTTATTTATTTAATTTTTATTTTTATTTATTTAAGTTTTTATTTTGGACAGAAAAGCAGCTTCAGTTACATTACGAAATAATAGTTTTAAAGTGCATGATAAAATACGTTTAATTACATAATTGTTCACATAAAATTTAGTTCAAAAGTTTTCAAAATATTTCTAAAGATACCTTTGTAATGAACCTGTAGTTTAATTAAGGAAAATGTATTGCCACTGCGATTTTTCTGCTCGGCTTGCTATCTTCTTTGTCTCATTTTCTTAGATATGTATTCTCCATTTTGATAAAGTACATTACATAAACAATGCATCTTCCCTGCTTTCCAGTACAAATTGACCCACTGTAATCATTACAAAATTATTACTGTTTATTAAACCATTTAAATTATTTTCTATAATTGCTCACATCTTCTTGCCTCCTTCCTGGAGTTACAGCCGCTGCACTCTGTCGAGCAACATGTGAAGACAGCCTATAGCACCAGATTATCTCCCACATAAGCAGGTTTTCATGTCACTGAAACTGACCCTTAGTCTAGCTGTGACAACCTTCTAGCCCAATCAAAGTTCCTGCGCAATTAATCTTGCAGCTGCTGCTTCTTCACTGGGAGAAGAACTGACATTTCCTTGCTTTTTGTGGTTTTTTTCAGTGATTTTTTTGGATGTTTTCCCTTATGTTTCATCTTCTTGTTAACATTCTCTACAGATTTTCTTTTCCACTTCTTCAGCACCATCATATGACATCCACTTCACCTATTTATCCCTATGGATGATGTCACCAAGTGCTGTCTTTCTCATTCAGCTTGCTTCCTCCTTATACATTTGTGTACTTTTCAGATTTGGTAGCATCTCCCAAAGAACATTCTTCAGCTTCCCCAGTTAGGTAACCCAAGTTCTCATGAGGTAGCTACTCACATACAGCCTGAGAATTCACCCTATGTTTCATTCAGGAAAAAAGTATATATTAAATTTTTCTTTACTTCTTTGCATTCTGTGCTTCAAAATAAGCACTCTTAAAATCTTGTCATTTTACTTTCTGTAGTGGCTGTATTAGCATGGCTTTTATTCTCTGTTCTCGTCAATTGTGTGAAATATCAGGAATGGATTTACATTCAGAAATTCCAACAACAATGCTTAGATTAATGTTCTTTTATTCTGTATACTCACAAATCCCACAGCAGGGGGAAGCCCCAGGAGCACCCTGCAGGGAGGCAGCAGGGAAGACCCAGGCCTGTCAGACCGTCTACCCATGGTTGAAACTTCAGTGGCTGCAAGTTTCTAAAGTGTTTTCGTAAAGAGGGGTTGCATCACTTCTGGCATAAGCATGCAATGACTTGTCAGAGAAGTGCTTTATGTATGTGCCAAATATAGGCACTAAATTTGAGCCATTTTTTACTTATTCCATACATCTGTGCATAGCAATATTATCTATCTTTTGTTTGCATTGTTTCTAACCTCTCAAGCAGTGGGACATCCAGCTGTGCACATTTCACTAGAGAACTCAGTGAATCAGTCAACATGACCTGCTCCTCCTCACCATTCTTCTGTTGTGTTGCAGTGCTCAGCACACTAATGTAAGCCTGAAACTAGTTTTTGGTCTATAATAATTAATCTTGCTTACTAGTTTTTCTGATTCTTCTCTTCCTTCAGTAAAGTGTTCTCTTTGATCTGTCTGTTTATTAATAGCAAATGTTCACCTTCAAAATGTCAGACTGCTCAGAACTTTTAATTCCTTTCCTGTAAGCACGTTTCAAAAAAGACCTCATACTTTTTAGCAGAAAGACTGAATGTTTTGTCCTCCTCTACAAAGTTCTGTTCTCTTCCTTCTGTCCTCCCATTCATCTATTACTACTTTTTTACCTTAAAAAAAACCCCTACCTTGTTGCTGTCTTTTCTTTTTTTTTTTTTTTTTTTTTTTTTTCACTCATGCTTTCTTAGGCTTTGCATTCTGCCATCTTCAATTTTAACAGTTCAGTAAGTGTGGACAAAAATATATATGCTTACAAAAATAAAGTCTTTACACCTGCATCACTTCTTACTACACATGCATGAAAAAAGCATCCAGAAGACTCCAAACCAGCTTGCATTTCTGTACAGACATATATGTCATATACATATGCATTCTTGCCTGTGCTCTCCTTCTTTCCTGACTTAAAAAATTCGTCCTTTCTTAAAGAGTAATGGAAGAGGTTACTAGAATTTATGTAAACATATTTTGCAGGTTTGTTTTGTTTTGTTTTAATGGGAGTTTCAGATTTTTTTTTAATTAGCTGTTGTTTAAAATAAAAGGTTAATGGTTCTCTGAATCAGAAGCTATACAGGAATCCAGTATATATTTGCTTGACTTCCACTGCCTTATAGTATTTTTATTTCATTATGTCAGTTTTATTATCTTTTGCATTGATTATTGTCACAGCTGAGTGGACTCCTAAAAGAAACTTGAATCACTCAGAATGATTTCAAGATCAAATTTACCATATGTTATGATCTCATTTGTAATAGATATATCTTATTATCCTGTAAACTGAACCCTATACATTTTTTCTGTGACAAACCCAATCCTGAATTCTGATAAAATTTTCAGAAGACTTTGAAAACTTTATAAATGCCAATGTTAAATGTGATAGACAGCTTCTTTGCATTATATTTTCCTGTATGCAGGTGAATATATAATTTTTTTTTTCACACTGTTGATGCTACACAAATGCAATCTACAAACACAAAACATCAGTAGGGAGCACTGTTTATTAAGTTGTCCAGAGTTAATTCCAAAAGAATTTAGGACAGCCTATCTTGATCTAAAATGTAATTTCATGGAAATATATTGGCATAATATAAAGGGATGATAAAATAAAAGTTTCTATCACAAATTATACTTTTAAACTATAGACTTGTAAATATCCAAATAGAAGGTTCATAGCATTTAGGTGGCCAGCTTTATCAAATGTGTTGTTGTATTTAAAAGAGATAATACAGAATCTGTTTTTTATTTTCTTCCTAATATTGTTTAGACATAAAAAAAATATTTTATTCGCTTAGGCCAAAATTACTCTGTGAAGCAAAGTACCATGAAAAGGACTCTGCATGACTTCCATTATAACTAGTAATTTCTTAGGACCTGTTAATTTTTTGGAACCCATGATTAATCCAACAAAAAAATAGTCCAGTTGTTCACATACTTTGATTCCATGTCTTCTTTTCTCAGTTCAGGATTTATACCAACCCGTATCTGGTTTTCTCCTAGTTACTGAACAAAGTGGTAGTCAATGTTTTTGGACTGTGTGACATTTTAGTATTTAAAAGTTATTTCAGAATTATTTAATTTTCACACTTAAAGAGTAAATGGTTTCGTATGTTCTTACATTCCCTTCCAAGTGTGTTTTTACTCTCAGTGCAACATATGCGTAATAGGCCTATACTATAATTTTCTTGGTAATTTATTCTGTACTCATTCCACAGCCATCATTATAATAGAACTCCATTTTCATTTGACTTTTGATAGTATGCATCCTTTTTTCAATTTTAAGAAAACTTGTATATTAAGCTAAAATGTCTATTATCTTTGTCTCTAACTATAAAAGAAGCTAGCACACCCATAAAATAGTAATGTTTCATTTTTATCCATTGCTTCTGTTATTACAAACACTAAGACATTCAGATGAGAAAGTATCTCAGTATATGTAGTTTACATTTTTGTGTTTCTGAAAAAAATATTCATTTATACTACTGCAAAACAAAATCTGAATTCAAGGGAAAAAAACCCATAAACAATATATTAAATAAAAGGTAACTAGAAGATGTGCAACAAGTGTTATAGTTTTAGGTACAATTTTGTTAGCCATTTTCACAAATTGCCTGGAAGTACTAAAGAGCTTGTTCTGATATTCATATAGGATGTTATAATGCAAGGAACATCACAAAATTCCATGCGGTATATATGCAGAAGAATGTTCAATATTCATAATATTGCATTTGATTCTGATCATCATACTGCTAACACAAAAGTGGGACTGTAGACAAAAGAGAGAAAATTCACTAGTAGCAAAAATGATTAAGAAATCCCTAAAAAAAATAATTTAAAAAAATTATGGAAGAATTGGGGTTGTTCAGCCTGGAGAAAAGAAGGCTCTGAGGAGACTCAATAGCAGCCTTCCAGTACCTGAAGGGGCCTACAGGAGAGATGGGGAGGCACTCTTTATCAGAGAGTGTAGTGATAGGACAAGGGGTAATGGGTATAAGCTGAAAGAGGGTAAATTTAGACTAGACATTAGGAAGAAATTTTTCACTGTGAGGGTGGTGAGACACTGGAACAGGTTGCCCAGGGAAGTTGTGGATGCCCCACCCCTGGAGGTGTTCAGGACCAGGCTGGATGAGGCTTTGAGCAACCTGGTGTAGTGGAGGGTGTCCCTGCCCATGGCAGGGGTGTTGGAACTTGATGATCTTTAAGGTCCTTTCCACCCTAGCCATTCTATGATTCTATGATTCTATATAGATATAACTTGCTGAAAGACTGAGGATAAGAGGTCTGACTTTTAGTTCAGTTATGCAATCAGTTTGATTTTAAAAATAGAATGAACAATGCACAATATCTTTTTTTTTTTTTTTCTTCACTGAAATATAAAACATGGAATACCATTTCATTGACAGGCAGTGATCTACTTGAGCCAAAATGTAATGTAGTTTGTACCTCCATATTCCAGTATGGATTTTCTTTTACTGTTCCTCTTTTCCGATCAGCAAAGTGTGCAGCACTGGTTTTATAGCTTCAGCCACCCCCACATACATTCTTGTACAGTGTGCTCTATGTTCTGTTTACAAAAGAAAAAAAAAGAGTTAATCTTAAAAAAAACAAGACAGTTTCCCATTGTTGTCCAACATTAGTGTGGTTACATAGCCACACAAGTTTTATCAATTGCATTTAGCCAAACTTTTGTATACTGTCTTCTTCCAGAAATATTTCCTTCGTCTCTTCATAAAATCTTCTATAACAATCCTTTGAAACCTTTTGGCTCCTCAAAACAGGCTTTAATTCAGTCCTGCAGCAAGATGCTATGTTACAATCTGATTTTCTTCCCTCTTTTTAATACTGAAGAATCAAATATTCTCTTTTCCTTTGTGTTTTTCAGTTCATAAATGAGAATTGTTTATTCAAAAGTTGTTAATGATAAGTTTTAAGATCAGGTCAGTGTAAAGATTTCCAAAATTTTATCTCAGTAAAAATCTGAGTTAAAAGAAGATCAGCTTGTGATTTTCATTGAGCTAAACGAGTACGCTATTGACCTGCTTGTTTTAAGTTGCTTCAGAGCAGCAGTCTTAACAGATGAATCTTAATTATTAAGAACACAGTAAGATGTCTTTAAAAATAACATCCTTGAATGTAGATTTAACACTAACCCTACCTTTATATACCTAAAAGGCTGACTTCTGAATCTGATAAAGTTATTTAGGGATGCTTTTATCGTAAAAGAAGGGAATAGCTGCTTACAGATAATAATTAATCTTATCCATCTATTACTGCTTGGCATATGATTGAATGAATTCCCTTTTGAATATATTTCTTTCTCTCCACAGATTATAATAAGAATTTTGAGTGACTAGCTTAGACTTTGAGATCCAACTTGAAGGTGTCTTATTTGAGGCAGATGAATCATACATCTTTTTAGTAGGAAAAATAGGAAAGCAGTGAAGATGCTCAGTACTTGTGAAAACCAGTCAGCTACTTATTTACAGATAGAAAGTTATTACTGAGTTTCTGTTTTTGAGAATGTCCCAGTGTCAACTGTTTAGGCCAAGATTTAGGTCAAATATTTTCATGCCTGAATTTTACACTTGCACTCATTGTAGTACAGATTCTGAGATTTTCAAGCTACAATCACTCAGAAGAAAACATCCCCCATTTCTTGGGTATAGTACCCTAACTATACAATTTGGGGGTCAAAAAAAAGCATAAAACATTATCTGACTTTACATTCTGTAGACCATAATCTTTTTAGACATAGACAAGTAAGTCAATTAAATCAAAACCATTCAAAAACAGGGGAGGAGGAACATTTAACATACTGGAAGAGATAAGTCTTGAATTCAGTAGCAAATAATGTCTTAAGTAAAGACCATCATATTATATCTTGTTAATTAGCTGTTAGTAAAAAAACCAAGCAAACAAAACCAAAAACAAACAAAAACTTTTAAGGTAAAATTCAGACTGAGATTGATACAGTTGAATTTCATTTTTTATGTGTAGATACAGAAACAAGGTTTCACCTATGACATCTGACATTCTCTTATCCAGGAATAGTGTTAGACATGAGAGTTCTCTTTGGAGTTGGTGGAGTTTTAGTTATTACCTATTAAATGATATTTTAGATGCAATAGAATACCAAAGTCATCATTTTGGGGGGTTGTTAGCATGTTTCAAGACCAAAAGGAGACAAGTCTCCTTCTGGACACCTAAATGTAGCTTTCTAATTCTTGATATAAATCCTACACCAATTTCTGAATCATTTGTTTAAAAGATTGTTTTTGTCTTGCCTAGTTTTCCTGATACTCTTGTTCATTTGCAGAAGACACCAAACATTCTTAGTTCATAAGGTGTCTTCTCCACTTTCTCTTTTACTTTCACCTGCAAACTCCTACCTCATTGTGGTTAGGATTTGCAAAACTTTTAAAATAAAAATCTTATAAATCTGATTCTGGCTTTAAAATATTGTGCATTAGGGAACAGGCTGTATAGGACAAAATGCATACAGCAGTTACTCGATTAGAGGTGAGTGAAAAGAAGAAGAAAAGAGTCCTTCATCCCCATATATTTCCTAGAAATTTTTTTCCTGATTTAGCTGAACCTAATTCAGAATCTGGGGGGTATTTTTTCCTGGGTTTCCACCTCTCCTTGTTAATGTTCCCTGTGTTGCCTTATTTCCTCTTTCCTGAACCAGCTGATATTTAAAAGAAAGCATAATGTTCTTCTAAATGCTTTATAGAGTCAGGTTTAAGTTTCAGATTTTTTTTAGATTTTCAGGTTTGTACTTAAGCACCCAAATAGCAAAGAGTAGGTTTACATGGTTCGGGTTTTTTTCATGGAACCAGATGAAAGTATTTTTAAAATGCACTCTAGCACTTTAAAAACAACAAATACTGAGCCTCTAAGTCTTGTAGGACATTCTTTTTACAACTTCAGTTTAGACATAAAAAACATTAAAAATTAAGCTTGCAACCTACCATAATAAACAATAACATTCTACTGACAGCTTCATTGTATTTTATTGCTACTAATAAATTATTGCGTTAGCCGTGACAGAGAGGAACACAGACATGCATAAATGGACATACAGAGATTGCAAGGCTAAGGATTTATATATCCTACCTATAACTTGTAAGTGCAGTGCAGGAAACAATCACTCTCTAAAGACAGATTTCTTAAAAACAAATTACTCCAGGTTTTAGAGCATAAAGCTCCACAGGGAAAACCAATACCTTTGTATTACAACCCTGTATACCAAGGTGAAGTTTTAACCATACACTGAACTTCAAATAGCATTTGAAACTGTTAAAGGGAGCATGCTCACTCACAGACGTCAGTAGACATTACATCAGAATTTAAAAGCCTGCTTATGACTTGTTTTGAGTACATCCAGAACTCGAGTTTATTTAATATAATTTATAAGCATTCAAGGTGACATTCTTTTTGTGTAGTCCCAGGTTATCAATTGTTGTGCCCTTTGTAGTTAATACGGAGGCATTTCTCTGACCTATTTAAGGATTATTCCTGTGTTCTCATTTATATGTGAGAATTTTGTCAAATTAATCATAACTTCTAGTTGAAAACAGTGCTCAGGTAAAGTAATACCCTTAGCATTATTTCTTTAATATTCAAATGCTTAGGATCTCAGAAGGATGTCCTATTATTGAAAGTTTGTACTAAACAAAAGAAATAGACACAAAATTAGAAAGAGAAGACAATCAGTGGGAAAATTTGGAAAGGGAGAAAGCAATGGGCAGAAAGACACTGCGACATATCTTTAGTGTGGGTTGTTTTTCCCTAAGATATATAGTTTGCTATACGGCTGTCATGGTTTAAGCACAGACTGCTTAAAGTTAACTCTCTTAGTTTTTTTTTTTTTCCTTTCTTTCTCATAAATAGCTATCAAGAGGCTGTGTTTTGGATTTATGCTCAGAGGAGCTGATAAAGAGAATAATGTTTTGTTCTGCTGCCAAGGTCAACAGACGAGCAAAGAGACACAGTCCACCTGCTAGCCTGGTTTGCTCTTAGGTTAAG
>NW_010144265.1:0-26402 GCF_000699245.1 Pterocles gutturalis
CCGGGTGTGTGGCCTTCCAGCCCCTCTCGGCCTCGGGGACGGTCCCTGCCCTGCTCGCAGCCCCTGTGCGCTCTGGGGGACGGTTACGGAGGAGCCCGCGCTCAGCAGGAGAGCCGCGACGCTCCCCCAGCTTTCAGCAGCAGCAGCTGGGTCACTGGGCATCCTCAGCTCCCCTTTGGCCTGTCTGGGCGGCCTGTCCCAGCTCTTCACCCATCTTCTAGAGTCGTTTACTGATAGAAAAGCTCCTCTCACCTGTTATTATCTATTCTGGCTGCTTTTACAGGGCAAAATTTTCTGATGAGTGACAGAGTGAAAATGTGGCACGCGGTGACCTCAGCCTTCCGCCCTGCGCTGGCCTGGTGTTTGTCTAACAGATTCAACTTACTCCTACAGCCCAGGAAATAACTGTTCTTTGAGTTAATAATTGTTCAGTAAATAACTTTTTTTTTTGTGAATATGTAGATTCTTACGTACCAAATCCTTCACCTTCTCCTGATCTCCTTGGGAAACTGTTTTCAGCTACACTTTGATGAAGCTGTTCTAGGCTGTGCTGCTTCCTGGCCTGTTACACTTTTAAGACCTGTTGAGCAGCGGCGTCTGCTGCTGCAGGGGATAAAGTACTCCTTTATTATTAATTGCCCAATGCTCAGAGTCTCTGGGTTTGGTTTGGGTTTGTTTGTTGTTTTGTTTTTTTTTTTTTCCTTGAAGATTGTGTTCTTACTGTTGTTTTAGCAGGATCTGGAGAAATCAGAGAAGAGATTGCACTATGAGCTCCTGTGTCACTCCAGATGAATGGAGATGAGTGGCTGTGACTAGTAACTGGAAATCTAGGGAAATGAAGGACACAGAACAGCAACATTGGAAGAAACGGTAAAATAATTTCAAATGCACAGAAGACTGAAAATATTTCAGAACTTTAAAAAAATTACTCTCCCATTTAATTTTATTCATCTGCTTTGTGTTATTTTGGCTGATTTGAATTTGCCTGAAAAAGCTTGCATTAAAAATCCAGCATTCAGGCATGTCAGATCTTGGTGTTGCTGTTATTAACAGGTTTTGCTGGGGATGTATGTTTGTGTGTGGTTTTTTTCCTGGCCTTTGTATTCTCTCCCTTGGCTTCAACACTGAGAATTACCATGGTCCTGTAGGTCTGACCTCTCAAGAGATGGATATGTGGATACATCCACCTGTGGGACGTTCAATTCATTAGTTTAATCGTTTGCTACCACCAGCAGAAGAGAGAACAGGCTCTGCCTGTGGGCTGGGATGCCATCAGTCTGTGACTTGAGGGACCTCATCCTGTAGAACAGCAGGATTCAGTTTCAGTGTGAGACCAGATGTGAGTTCAGCACTGGATTGGTGTGATATTTTTATTTATTAATTTTATTTAAGGCCAGGCTGGATGAGGCTTTGAGCAACCTGGGCTAGTGGGAGTTGTCGCTGCCCATGGCAGGGGGTGGGACTCGATGATCTTTAAGGTCTCTTCCCACCCAAACCATTCTGTGATTCTGTGATGCATGTGCTTATCTAACTGCAGTTCCTTAGGGGACATAGTTAAAGAAACCACATTTATTCTCTAAATTTGAAGTAGTATAAGACTTAGTGCTGTGAAATAGTAACTTTATGTAATATACCATAAATTCAGGATTGCTATTTTTGTCACTAGTGGGAATGACTGAATGTTTATTCAGGAGGAATTAAGAAGAGGTTATTTTTAAAATCAGAAAATTCATGAGCTTTTCACAGAAGTTAATATGGGTACATCTGCATAATTTTAGTTTGCTAGTAAAATGGTTAGTGTTTTTGTGCCTTCTCTACACTCTTATGTTGGCTTGAAAAACAATTAGGGGCAAAACCTGTTTGGCATCAGTAAGGCCACAAGTCCTTGCTGGAATACAAAGCAGAAGACCAGATTCACCACGACAGATGTAAAAAAGGCTAAGGTATCTGTATTAAAAGGAAAATATTGTGGACCCTGGCCAGTTCAAAGAAGCATTATCTGACATTTAAAAAAAAATTTCAGAAAGCACTCGTTCCTTGGATTGTAGTGTCTCACATCAGGAAGCAGTATTTGAAGTATAGCATAACATTGTCTGTTTGTCTTACAGTTTTTGCACCTTGAGTTTTAATTTAATTTTTTAGAGTCGAGTTCTAATAATACTTTGGTTTATCTTTTTTTTTTTTTTTTTTTTAATGTTACTAGCATGAGTAGTGCTTGGGTATGTTTTTGTTTTATTTTAATAGTGTATCCACCTAAGTTCGAAGTGATGAACGTGGGGGAAAGAAACATATATAGCATGAGGGAATTTAGGCAAATTGTTGCTACTTGGGAAAAGAGCATTAGGCTACTGTGGTGGTTCTCTGAAAATATCATCTTACAGCTAGTCAAAAACACAAATGGTGTTAAAACTTCTAAGAAGATTAATCGAAACAAGCATAAATCCATGTACTGTCTCTGTGGCCCTGTCTTGATTCTCATATGCATTTCTGATCATCCTGGAGAGTAAACAGCAGAACTTAAATTGTTTCCGTGAAATACAACAAAGATGAGAGATGGAAAACAGGCAAAATAAATGAGACTTTTCGGCGAGAAAAGGAGATGAAATAGGAGATGATGCAAAAGAAAGCTATAAATTAATGAATGGTATGGACAGAAGGATGAATCCTCCGTAATTCTATCTAACTTTTTTTGACCTTATTTATAATTTTAGCCTCCACAGCAATCGATGTCAGCATCTTCCACAATTTAAACAAATGCCGTGTGAAAATGCACTTTCTCCTTTTTAAAAACTGCTTCCTGATAAAATTCCTGTGGTTTTAGTTGTTGGATGACTGTTTGTCATGTCTTGAAACATGACAAGTAACTGCTTCCCTGTGTATCTCCCTGGCTCCCGAACACAACACACCTTTTGTCTTGGGAGGTTACTGAGCAGCTGATTGCTGGGAATGAGAACAGCATGTGAGGGGCAGGATTGCTTTGGACTACCTCTGCTTCTGATACTGTTTTTTAAGCATCTGTTTCTGACTACAGTAGCTAACTGAACATCTGCCTTGCCCCAGCAGGACAGTTCTAATGCAGCCTCATTAGTAGCCTAAATTGATTTTGCAAAGTTCTTTTCACTGTTAGTTGTTTGCCCTTTCTAAAATTTTGGGAGTGCTTGTTGCTAAATAAGCTCCTGCACCATCTTCCACTGCTTAGTGTTTTCCTATGAGTTCAGCTAGAATTCCTCTCTCTTTATACAATGTCTCCCATGTGAGCAACATCCCAGAACTGGAAATGACTCTTCAAGTGGCTTTGTGGGCCATGGAATCTGTTGCTTCAGTCGGCTTAATTGCCTAGTAAAACGGTCTGAAAATTGTTTGGGGACAACAGAGCACTTTGGAACTCAGCAATGCCATGTATGATGCATTCTCATCCTGCACAGAGGTTTGGATTGCAGAGGGCTCATAAATGCAATGCAACAGTAGCTGGGAAAAAAAGTCTGCTTTTATTGTCCTGTTCTTAACTGCCATCTGGAATGCTTCTAAACAGTGGATACTAAAAATGCTTTGAAGACCAAAAAGGTAGAGTTTTTCTTCTCTGCAGCTTTGCACTGTCCGTTAGTCCTGAGTCCGTGGATTAGAACAGCCTGTGAACGAGCAGCGCTGCTGTGAGCTTGATCTAGGGCTGCACTAACCTGTGCAGGGAGACGCTGCATCGTTCTGGATCTCAGAACCCTGAGCTGCACTGTGAAGTTATTATCCCAACGAATGGAGAAAGCCTGCAAAGCCTTTGGGCATGCGGGAGAAATTGGGGAAGGTGCTGGAGAGAGAGCAGTACACAGATGACTTACCCAGCTTCTTCATAACGAGGTGGGAGAGAGTCGACTGGTGTGACAGCCTCTGGCCCTTGGCGCTGGGTAAAGACAGCGAGGCCAGCTTAAAAGTAGTGTTTGTGCAGGCTGAGAAGGTTCTACATGTGACAGGAAAAGATAATTAAGGCAAAATTAAGTTTGCAGTGAGAGAGGAAACGTTTTTAATATAGTCCCATCTTTGCAGCAATTGACACCACCTTGTATATAATATTTTTTAAAAGTGGGTGAAATTTTGAGTTTATATGGGACATATTATTCTTTGTCTCCCATCACTTATAGAAGATTAATCTTAAACTTTTTTAGCAGTGTGGCCACCAGTGGAACACGGTATAATCTATGCAAATCAGCTGACAAATTAGTTTATCCACTTCCAAACGCTTTATTCAGTAGGGTAATACCTTTACACTGATAACAGATTATCTCCAAAGGCCTCACCCACTGGCACTGATGCAGGGAGATTATTGCTTGGGTGATGAATGAGCCCTGAGCCACTCAAATCTTGGTTATTTTTTTTATTGTCTCTAAAAATATGATTTCACCATGCTGCTTCTTCCTTGTTAAATATCTATATTGCAGGTTATGTGCTGAGGCGGTATTGTTTATTTTTGCAGCTGTTAAATATACATCATAAGTGGAAAGCTCCCTGAAGGTCACTTTTCTTTTACCACACTCAGACTCGCACACAGGGTGGTTGTAGGATGTGCACTCTGGTACTTGGGCTGTATGGCTTCCTTTCTTCAGCCCAGCTCCAGCAGCTCACAAATAGTACGCTAGAATTCGTATTTTTAAGTTTTCTCAGTCAAATTGGAAGCTAAAGAAGAAACAGATTGGGAAACTTTTCATTCAGTGTGAGCCTTGCCCTATGGGACTTTATGTATCGTGGCTGATGAGTAGCAGAGAGATGGTTGTAGCGGTCTACCTGGTTGTAGAGCACCTCCCACAGCGGTGCAGTGAGGAAAGAGTACACGTGTGCGGGAGGCTGGTGGGAACGCTTTTGTTCATACTTTGGATGATGCCAGCGGATGCTTTTGTCTTGGGTTAGTCAGGTGACAAACTCTGTACTTGGGTCATCCCCCCCACTCGCTCTGCGTGAGTTGTTCACGTGAATAAGGCTTTTCAGGACTGGGACCTGAAACTCTGGTGCTGAGCTAGACTTCCTCTTTGGGCTTGGAGAGTATGGATAAGCGCCCGTGGCGTGAAGAGGGGTTTGCATGCCCTAAAACTTGTCTTGTTTTCCTAATTATATCTGTTGATTTTAAAAAGTTACTGACTCTGCAAAACCTTGCTTTGTCCATGTTCTTCCTCGGTATGTCCAGCAACATGCCTAGCAGCTGCAATTCAGGAAATTGCTGAATTGGGCCTTTGGAATGCAAGGAGGGTAAATGAATGACCTGGCTGATGTTTTAGAAAAAAATCATTGTTTGGGTTATTGTCCTTTGAAGGCGAACAGAATACCAAGTAGATATTAAGATGACCTGTAGAGTACTAAATATGAGATCAAATCTTAATTCAGCCTGGCAGGATGCACTGACCTGTACATTCTGGCTCCTGAAATAAGAATAGGATATTGGAGGTAAAGCCCAAAAAGAAGGATATTAAGCATTTCCTGACAAAAAATTAAGCAGGTGCTGTGGTTTAAATTAATATCTGTACCTTGGGAATAGTTGAAAAGAATAATGATATAGTTGAATGCTTTTCATTTTAACAAAGCTGAAGCTCTAATGTTAGAATTGCCTAAACTAATATTTTTTCCCAATCTTCTGCTTCAGTGACATCTACATTTGCATCAAGATCTGTGTGTGTGACAAGCACAGATACGTTGGATCCTGAGGACCTTGGCGTTGGCTGTCTGTGACAGGATCCCTACATAAGGACAGGAGGGTTTTAAATAGAGCAGCCTTGTTTCTTCCTTACTTAACATCTGGGCACTCTTGGGTAAAAACTTGTGGCCACAAAGAGCCAAATGCAGCTTCCTGATCCCTGGCTACCTTGCTAAGGTTAAAATAGTGAGGGACTTACTCTTATCTCCTCTACTAGCTGAAATGATCATTTGGCAGCTTTCTGGCAGTGCAGGCATAGGCACCTTGGAGCTCTGGTTTTCCATAACCTCTGTTGTTCACCAGCTGCCCCCACATCCTACCCCCCTGCTGTGCTTTTCTCAGGCTGATTGTAGCTAGGAGTGGGGACAGACAGCGGAAGACCCGCTTGAGGCATTTTCTTGCAGCAGGAAGTTCACCTATCTAAGAAAAAAATTCTCAGTCTGTAGCATCTTGCAGTTTCAGCTGAGGATTTAGATAATTCATGCCCACTCATAGCAACTGTCTGTAGACTTGCACTGCAGAAAGAATCAATGAATGTTTGTATCCAGACAGAAATTGCCACTGATCCCCTCCCACCACAGGATACTCAAAAAAACCCCAAAACCGCAATTGATTGGACTTTGGTTTATCGTTTCTTTGACACATAATAGCACATATAATAGAGAGCAATCTGCTTTTTATCCTGCTCTCAGGAAAGGTTTTGACAGGCTAGCTCCAGAATGATTTAATTTAGAGGCATTTCCAGCACCCATGATAAAAAAGTTTCTCATCACCCTGCAACCTCCAACCTCCTATCAGTCTGACCTTCCCTGCTGCTCCTGGGTGGAGCACATCGTCCTGAGTGCCATCACACGGCATGTCCAGGACAGCCAGGTGATCAGGCCCAGTCAGCACGGGCTTAGGAAAGGCAGGTCCTGCTTGACAAACCTGATCTCCTTCGATGACCAGGTGACCCGCTTACTGCGTGAGGGAACGGCCGTGGATTTTGTCTGCTTGGACTTTTGTAAAGCCTTTGACCCCGTTTCCCACAGCATTCTCCTGGAGAAACTGGCTGCTCGTGGCTTGGATGGGCATAGTCCTTGCTGGGTTGAAAACCGGCTGGCTGGGCCCAGAGAGTCATGGTGAATGGAGTTAGATCCTGTCAGCAGCCGGTCACAAGTGGTGTTCCCCAGGGCCATCCAGAGCAATGATCTGGATGAGGGGATTGAGTGTACCCTCAGTGAGTTTGCAGATGACACCAAGTTGTGTGGGAGTGTGGATCTGCTTGAGTGTAGGAAGGCTCTAAGACGGATCTGGACAGGCTGGACCAATGGCTGAAGCCAACTGTATGAGACTCAACAAGGCTCAGTGCCAGGGCCTGCCCTTGGGTCACAACAACCCCCTGCAACGCCACAGGCTCGGGGGAGAGTGGGTGGAAAGCTGCCTGGTGGGAAAGGAGCTGGGGGTGTTGTTCGATAGGTTCCTGAATATGAGCCAGCAGTGCCCAGGTAGCCAAGAAGGCCAGTAGCATCCTGGCCTGTATCAGAAATGGCGTGACCAGCAGGACTAGGGCAGTGATCGTTCCTTTGTACTTGGCCCTGGTGGGGCCACACATCAAATACCGTGTTCAGTGTTGGGCCCCTCACCACAAGAAGGACATTGAGGGGCTGGAGCAGGTCCAGAGAAGGGCAACGAAGCTGGGGAAGGGTCTGGAGCACAGGGCTGACGAGGAGCGGCTGAGGGAGCTGGGGGGGTTCAGTCTGGAGAAGAGGAGGCTGAGAGGAGACCTCATCACTCTCTACAACTGCCTGAAAGGAGGGTGTACGGAGGTGGTGGTCTCTTTTCCCCATTAACAAGTGATAGGACAAGAGGAAACGGCCTCGAGTTGTGCCAGGGGAGGTTTAGGCTGGATATTAGGAAAAATTTCTTCACTGCAAGAGGGATCAGGCATTGGAACAGGCTGCCCAGGGCAGTGGTGGAGTCACCATCCCTGGAGGGGTTCAAGAAACGTGTAGATGTGGTGCTTCGGGACATGGCTTAGTGGTGGACTTGGCAGTGGTAGGTTTACGGTTGGACTCAGTGATCTTAAAGGTCTTTTTCAACCTAAATGAGGCTATGGTTCTATGATATTTCAGCATTCTCATAAAAGCTTTTTGTTCCTTTAGTGGAGCACACGAGTGGAATATTTATGAATGCTCTTTATAGTGTTTCCATGATTCCTTGATATTAAAGTAGCATTACTGAAATAGTCATTACCTCTTTCTGCTTAACAAAAACAGATGATTAAAACAATATAATTTAGTCATATAAGGAAAAGAAAAATTCCCATTAATATCAGGTCAGATTTTCTATTTTTCAACTTTTTAGAAGTTGCACCTGCTAAAATAGAGTGGTATGTTGCAGGATGCTTTATCGTGCATAAATGCAGCAGGAACTGTTTTTGCCATTAGGGGTGAATTATTGTAACAGTAGTTTCCTGATGACATCAGAGTAAATTACAGCTGCCCAAACAGTTATTTTCCAGAAGAGGTTGTCTGTAGTGCACTTGCACAAAATTATGCTGAAAAGAGCACTCATAGTTCCCTTGGGACTTACAAACCAAACCTTTTGTCAAATCCTTAGTAAACACAGAATTCTTTGTTTTCATTCTGTGGCAGTGCTAACCGTATGGGTGCTACAGTAATTAGTGATTCTGGATGAAACAAATAAAAATTACATTATGCAGGGCAAGAGAAACGGAAGTCTGCAGTGCAAGCTTCCCGTCATGAAGGGATAAATAGCACAATGGTTCTCAAATAGATTTTTTTCCTAGAGAATTTTTAGGCTGGTGAGATAACGCTAAGGGCATACCGATTGCAGTACCCTACCTGAAATGGCACTGTTCCCTGTCCCGTGGGGCTTTCTGAAGGCACAGGTAGCCACAGAGCCGGAGATGATGTTGGTTGAGAAGCTGGCCTAAGGGAGCAGAGATTCATTTTGGTATGGGATGTTAATATTTAGAGGGATACGTCTTTCCTAGAGTCTGGATTGATAACTGTTGTTAGAGTTTTTTGGTTTTAAATGGCAGCTTAATTGGTTGGGCACATTCTTTGGGTCATGTCTTGAAGGCTGCAGTAGAAATTATCACGCCTCGTCACACAATTCAGAGGGCCTTTCCCAGACTTAAGTAACCATGATTAATACAGAGTCAAACATTTCTGGCAATTGCTGTATTTGAATGCATATTAATATACATTTAATGAAGAATACATGATCCTATCATTGACTCTTCGATAAATCTTGTAGCAGGAAAATAAAATCCTGGAGTTTTACCAGTTTGTTTGACCCTAAGAACATCAAATAACTATTCTCTGCCAATTTCTTTCTAGCAAATTACAGTATTCTTCAGGGATTTTGGATAACATGTTGTTTCAAGGATCATTTAATTTTAATAGTGATCTTTATTATCTGTATTACTCTGTATATATTGAAAATGTCGTGCAGGTTTTAATGAACTTTCACAACATGTCTGTGAGTTGGACAGCTTACCACCATCGTGCTCACTTTGGGAAGGAGAGTGGCAGCAGTGGGGAAAGTTGGCAGATTGACTGATTGTCCATCTCACTGCTTTGGTCATTGACTTCTCCCTCACTCACCGATTATCTGTTTCTAGTTATCCATGTGTGTAAGAACCTGCCAAGTCAAGACCTATATTGCAAATCCTGGAAAAACTAGTTCATTGTTTTCTTTCATTCTGATCAATATTCACATGTGGGACAAAACCACAATTTTTTCAGCCATTTTCTCTTCCCCTGCCACTCACATGTCCTTACTGGTACTGCTTTGGTCTCCCATTGAATTTATTAAACGTTCGTGTTGGGTGCAGTTAGCTTCCATCCTTCCTGGTCCCGCAAAGTCTTGCAGGAGTGATCTGCACTGCCATTCAGAGTAGAGATCCAACGCAGAGCCAGTGTGACTATCTTCTCTGTCAGGTGAATCTTCAGGTTCATGATTTCTCAGACGTCATCAATGACAATGAAGTCTTTCCAGGCCCTTTGAACCCACTTCTTGCTCCTCCACAGTGCTGGAGATTTCAGAGGTTTATGGATTTTTATGTACGATTGGTACCTCACCACTAGGATTCCTGCACTCTTAGCTTGTCTGGATTCCTCATTTTGAGGATATTATTTTGACCATGTCCAGGAGAAGATTCTTTCTTCTCTGGAGAAAGTTTTGCAGTGGTGGAAGCACATAAAAACCAATAGTTTCATTTGCTGACAATATCTCAATTTGATCCCAGACAATTTGTAAAGAAAATACTTTTCTCCTTGCTAATCCAACATGACAATAATTACAAGCAGCAGATCAATAGCGGGAAGCAGAGAATTGAAAGTGTTACTTCAGATATTAAGCCACAAATTGATCTCTCTGTCAAACCTCAAGTAAGTGCTGTATCAACACAAATTTCAAAGATTGGAGGATGTTCGGAAATATAATAGTGATGGACTGAAGAAAGGAGAACAAGAATTTGTTTTATGCAAGTGTATTAACTCTTTCTAGCCTGAACCTATGCAGTCCCGCTGTTACCTCCCAGGTTACAGCAGTGATTTCTGACTGTTGTACCTCTTGGCTCTGATAATGTACAGGATTATCTCTGGGTAATAACAATCCTCGCTTGAATTGCAAGGAATCGCCAGTACTTGCACACAATCCAACACAAGTCGTGTGCAACTGTCAAAGTATTCCAGCATTTATATGACAGATATTCTAATCTAACTCAGTTATTTGACCAAAAGCGTTATTTCGTAGGAAAATAAAGACAACACCAAAAGACCTTGATATCACATAATATTAACGAATCTCCTTGCACAGCTGATGACTGTTGCAACTCGGTGTACTGACCTGCTCTAAAGAGAGTAGAGGGGAAAAACAAAACAGAAATTCTATAATTCTTTGGAAAATGAAACAGATAATAGAAATGTATGGGTTGTAGTTTTTCTTTCAAAACCTAAGACACACAGATTTTTTGAGATCCCTTTTCCCTTCTAATGGGCAGGAGTATGAAAGTTGTCCTTCTATGACTATGGGCACACTGAGGTTTTAGAAGCTGCAAATGTCGCTGCTCAATACACTTTATGGTGTTTCTTTTATAAGCCATGAAGAAAGATTGAAAGGACTAATGTGTCTCTGAAGAATTTGTTCTTCAATATGTTTTTTAGGTGTTGGCTCAGACAGCACATTTGAGAAGTCAGCTTCTTCTCTAGGAATGCTTCCCAGGTACATGCAGTGATCGGGGAAAAATCGTTTTTGCTTTCAGTGGGTTGCATCTCCCCTGATCAGCGTATGGAAGGAGCACTTAGGAATGTGAGGTTGTGGTTCTTCTCTTCCTAATGCTGGGAGATCCTGCAGGGAGAGGTTTGCTGGATTATTAATTTGTTTGTTGTTCTTATTTGGATAATGGCTGCTGTTTTTTGGGTTTTTTTTTGATAGTACTGAGTCTTTTAAATTTCTTTTGCTAGTGCAGAGATGAAGGCTTTTGACTGGATGTGAGCAGTCAGAGCAAGAATTCTCTGGTGTAGCCCTTTCTCACCTGCTAGCTGGTCAGTCTGCTTGAGTAGAGATGCCTATCTGAGCAGCAGAACTTCTTCTATTTCTCCTAACAGAAATCATTCCTGTGTTTGTTTACTAATGAGGGGGAAGGAAAGTGGTAATTCTCAGCTCTTGGCCACCGCTGAAGCCTTGTCAGCCAGTTATGATTAGCTTGATTATTTAATTACTTTTCCAGCACTAAGAAGAAGTGTTGCTTCACAGCGGAGAACAGAGGAAGACTGCAGGTGTCCTTTCAGCAGAGCGAGAAGGCTGTTCTCTAGTCCAGCCTTCTGTTGTTACAGCGATGTTTCCAGCTGTGATGGTTCTTATTGCTGCCAAGTGGCAGCAATAGCTGTATAATAGCTGTATAAATCATAGTAATGCTTGTACTGCTCAGGTACAGCTGATTGCTTTTTGACTTTAATGGGTGTGCATACACTTATTCTCATATTTCAAAGTTAACTGTTAATATTTCTGTAAAAGGAATAGCTTTGGGAATTGAAGAATGGACACTTCTGAAGTGCTTAATTGTCAAACTTTGTATTTCACTCATTTGAAGCATATAGAGTTTTGTTTAAATTGTATTTAACAATACAAGACCCTTTTCAGAACTAGAAGTCAGTCACCATGACCTGCCTGACCCAGGCACAGTCAGTGACAGCGTTCGTCTGTTGAATTTGGGCCAGCAAGGACCGGCTGCTGCTGCCCTGCTCCCCGCAGGCAGAGCTCACGGTGCTGGCGAGAGGTGGTGACGTGTCTGGATGCTGAGTTGCAGCCTGCTGCGTGGCAGAGTTTTGCTGAGTGCTGTTTGGATTTCTCAAGAGGGGATGGTGGGTAGGAGTGGGATGGGAAGGGGATGGAAGTTCATTGCTGCCAGAGAAGGCCGAGTGGAGTAGTGAGAAGACTGGAAAGGGTTAGTGTCCTGGGCTGTTGGTTCTGGACAGAGCCATAGGTGTGCCTGGCTTTCTGTATAACTGCAAACAATAGCTTGCTGTAAAAGCTTACACTCAAAGCTGAATGAGCTGTGGGACTAGGATAGCTCCTGAGATTGGAGAAAAGGAAGAATGTATGTGATGTGATGCATTGCTTTGGGTTCTTTCTGATTAGAGAAACCTGTATCTCCATGGGCGCTTGCTGACCTGCCACGGGAGTCAAAATAGATTTAGCTAACGGGAAAATAATAAATACAGGGGGAAAAAAACAGGCCACTTGTTATGCTTTTTTTCAAAGATGGACCTGAAGTGGAATCCTGGCAGAGTGTCTCGTCCTGCCTCAGCTGCAGTCTGGGTGACTGATCTGAGTTGGCGAGGCAACCTAAATCCCCATCCACTGATGAAAGATGAGGGAGAGCTACTTGTGGATGAATACCTTTCCCCCAGGAAACTGGTGAGTAGACATCCAACTTCTTAATGAAGTAGAAGAGGCAAACTGGCATATACAGAGCTGTGTTAACCTTCCAGCTGCTCTTGTGATGACTGCAGATCATTGCGTATCTGACTGTTAGACTTCTGTAGAAAGTAGGTTCAGTCTTATGGCAATTTATCAAATGTTTGTCCTCCTTTCTCTTTGTTTCCTATCAAAAGTGTTCCCAGCATGAATGCTGCTGTCTTTGTTGCCAGGTTTATTGAAACAGCATGAAGAAAAGTACAGGTAGTGTAATTATAATTTAAACAGATCTTATTAATGCCGCCTGGAGTATCTTGAATCTTAGCATTAGAAAAAGCTTTTTACATTAACCTTCTTCTAGAGATTGGAAATGTAACTTTAAAAGCACAACTTTTTTCTGAATTAGTGAAATCCTCTGTCCTGTGAAGAAGCCAATTAAAATATTCTGCAAGTGCTGTAAGTACTTGATATATATATCAAAGTGTGGGAAATTTCAAAGCCTGTTTGAAAGCCCTGTTCCTTTTTGACTAAGGGAAATTATTCTGGCGTGCAGCCTGTTGAAAGAGAGTAACATGCCGAAATCTCTCAGGAAGGAATACTAGATTGCATATGGTGAGGTATTTGCTCAGGACTAATTAAGGATTAAATCCTTTGGGACATGTAGGAGCTGAGAAAATAACCTCACGCCTGCTAAAGGACGGGAGAGCTGAGAGCAGAAGTTAAGGGGAGAAGCTTCAGCTCTCGGTATTGCAGAGCTGGGTAGAAATTACCGTAAGACCGATGGGGCCAAGGCTGTGGTTTGGATGCTCCCAGGGGCAGGATGGTGACTGTGCTGTACAGAACTCTCTGTGCATCCACTGCCCCACTGGAGAGACACGAGCTGCTGCCGGGGCATATTCCAGACGCAGGTTTACGCCACTCCCTGACTATATACCAGCCCCAATTTTGGCCGTGCGCTGTAGATTAGACAGCAAGTTGTTCTCAGAACTACTCTTCCCTTAGCAGCTAAGTCTTTTAGTGTTTATAAAATGTTTGGAGATGCAGAAATCACTTTCTGCAGAGTATATATTTTAAGCTTTCTGGAGAAAAGTTGATATATCATCTCAGGATGTATACCATTCACTTCCTTTGACTCATGTGAAGTTTTGACAACTTCTTGATCTTTTTTTAAAATCTGGCACAGAGTCTGACCACTCTGATGTGTGTGTGGCCTGCAATGCCCTGCGTGAATCCAACGGGAAGCTCTCAGATCAGTCTGTTTTCTTAGGGCATGAACCAAAGCCCATTAGAGTAACCAAAACAGCTGCCCTCTGGCTTCAATGATCTCTGAATTAAACCCTTAGGAAGTTCTTCACTGGCATGAAATTCTTCTGTTTCTGAAGCTTTGCTGCTTTTACTTCACAGTAAATTGTAAGCAGAAAACCATATGTAAGGCAAAGCTACCCACATCCCATGATGCTGCAGTTCTTTATTTGTAATATTTTTTAAATACAGATCAGAAGTTAAATTATCCCACAATTCCAGGCTATTTTTTAAAATGGGAAAAACCCCTTCATTATTCATATGTACCCTCTTGACCTTAGTCAAGTGTTGCCTCTTTAAGATTGTGTTGTATTAACATTTGTAAGGAATTCCATTTCAAATACTCTTTTAAATGGATGCATACTGTCCTCCTAATTTTTCTGGACACAATTATTTCCTGGCCCTGGAACCCGACATTTGTGTTGGCGTAGCTGGGATGCGTCCTGCTCAGAGGAAAAATTATATGACATTGTCAAGGAAGCATTAGCAATGTTTATAGCTTATTTTAATAACGTAACCAATCTATCTATTCTTTGACCTTTATATTGATCAGATGGAAACCGCTACTTCCATAAACTGACTTCCTCTGGATTTGCAAATATAAAAATAGAGACACTGTTCAGATGTTTAATCCAAAACAAGTTTTCACATGCATGTTTTTTAAGGAAACACATGTCATTGATAAAAAAATGGTTTGAAAGGTTGTTTTGCTTCAGTCAATGCACTTGCAACATCTTCTTGATTGTCTTTTAGTTGTGAATATTTTAAGAGTTATTGATTGTATTTGCTGAAGTGCTCTGAGAAGTAAACTAATAGATTTTTAAAATACATGCTTATTAAAGTAAAATTATTTTACATTCAAATCAAGACATTGGTCCCAGTTCTGCAGTGTTGCGTAGGCAGATTTATGGACACCCGATGGAGATTCTTGAGGAAGATTTTTGTTCTGACATCTTCTTGCCCTCGCAATGTTCTGTCTTGCAGCAGTTCAGTTTGAGCTCGGGGAGGCTGGGACGTCTAGCTGTGCAGAGTCTGCGAAGACTGGGCACCTTGGACTCAGCCTGCAGCCGTGTCTCTACCTGCACATTTTACTCACTTTGACCTTTTTCAAGGGGGACAGCAGGCTACTTAGCAGTGGAAACATTAGCAGTCGCCATTAACAGTCCTCATTATTAAGGACTCTCTAAGAGGTGTGATACTTGTATCCCTTCACTTTTTTTCTGGTTGCTGAGTTGTTTTCCTCCAGAGAGAGAAGAGGTTGGCTTAAACTGATTCTTGTTTTCTTTTTTTTTAATTTCCTTTTGCCTTCCTGGACCCTGAAGCACATAAGACATCTTCTACAAAACCATGGGTCCGTTGCCCCCTCTTTCCTCTCTGTAGCAGATCCTCACCTCACTTAAATCTTATGCTCTCTCACCGCAGGGTTTGTGGTCTTCTGTGGCTTTATTTCAGTGTAATGTTCACTTTCAAATCCCGTGTGATTCCATACCCTCGTTATGTTAATCACATCTTCTGTAGTTCCTGCTTGCTGCCTTCTGTCTTGCTGCAATGTCATGTAATGCCCTTTTATCCAAGCTACAGGTCAAAAGCTTTTGATGGAAGGGTCGGTATCATTAGATTTTCTTTCTATTATTTCTGCTAGTATAAATGTTAATTTTCAGTTGTACTGTTTAATCTTCATCTATATGAACAGGCATTCTTGCTTTTCCATTTGTACCTGTCCTATTTGTATTTCCAGCTCCCTGCTCTGCCCATACTTGTGTGGTGCTTATGTGTTGGGTTTGGATGTTGCAGAGCACCAGGGTGAACAAATTCTCTGTCCTCCCTTTGTTCTGAAAACTGCCTCTTGATGAGCAATACGTTGCAATTAATTTTTAACTTTATTAGGGCTGTGGCACAGATTTCTCAGTGAGTATGGAGGAACCAAAATTAAGGGCTTCACCTGTCTTGAATCAGGTTTTTATTTTGTTCTATTAACCCCCGTGCCCTCCCTGCTGTTTGCAAATGATCTTTTCCTGACTTCCACAAAAAGCATTCCACTTCTCAGAATAAATTCATTTTACAAGGTCAAATGATCTTCCATATTGTCGTGTTATCAAAAATAATCACATTTTTGTGTGATCTTTAGAGAAGAAAGGAAATATTCTTATTTTGCTACTCATTGATCCTGCTCCAATTAATCATTTTTTCTAAACTTAGGAGCACATGTTTGGAAGTGGTGTTTGGTTTTGTTGCTCAGGAGGTTAGGGTATATTTCATATGGTACGCACTCATCGTCGCGGGGGGAAGAAAATCCTGGAGGGTCCTGGAAAACCAGATTGGATTCTTACTGAAATGACTCAATCATTTCCTTTTTTCTTTGGCAAAAAGTTTACCTCTCGGTTGTAAGCTAAATGGATTTGAGAAAAAAAACTGGAGATCAAGGAAGCAAGTGCAAAATCTTGATAAATTAAGTGGAGTCAAGGAGATGGAAGCAACTGACTGAATTTGGATCTGCTGAATCCTTCACTGGATTTGTATAATAATTTAAAAAAAATAATTTAAAAAAAGGTTTGAAGGGACCTCTGGATGTCTTTCAGTTCAGTCTTCTGCTCAGAGCACAGCTAGTTTCAAAGCCAGATCATATTGCTCAAAGTAGCAGATGATAGTAGTAAACATCATACTGTGAACAGGAAAAAAATTACGAAACCTCATTTGGTTTCAGAGCTTTCCTGGTATATGTTCTTATCCTAACACCAATGCCTTTACTGCAGTGAGGGCTTGTAGTTTTCATATGAGTGTTCATCCTGCTGCTTAGGCATCTGATGTTTTACATTCAGATCGTCACATCAGGAATTTTTATATGTATACACTCACGTATGCATGCCATTATATGAAAAAAAAATAATTTGCATACAGTCACAGCTGCTTAGCTAATATCAATGGGTAGAGTACAGTCTTGAGTTTTGCATGTTCCATGAACAACACTGAGCAATCATTGCAGCTACTTGTTATACACCTAACTGCTAGATAGGAAAGAGCGTAAATATTGGGGTATGACTTCTCTATATCTATGTGAGGGAAAGTAAATCCTTAAAACAAACATAAAGCAAAAATTGATGTAAGAATATCTCCTGTCCGTTCCTGACCTGCGTGTTAATTCAGTGCAGAGTTAAAACCGAGCTTGTTTCCTCTGACAGCAATGATACAGGCTGTTTCTGGGAGATAGCAAACCTCCCATCTAGTTTCTGGTCCCCCATGTGCCCTCTGAAGTTTGCAATAATTAGGAGATCTCCCAGCAACTTGCAGCACCAGACCCTTAGTACTGGTTTAAAAAGAGAAGGTGTCGGTACTGGGGATCCCCAGCACGGCTCAGTGGGGAGCTGCACTGGAGATGGCAAGACTAGGCAGGGGCCTGTCAGTGTAGATCCATCAGCGTGACTTGGAGGCTTTGGCACGAGAATAAAGACATCCTTAGTAACGCATCCACCGCCACTTAAATTTCACAATTATTGTCCTCATCTACACTTCTCATCCAAGCCGAGAAGATCTCTCTTTATCACAGATTGAACGCCTGGCTAATCTCTTCCTCTGAGCTGACAGAAGAATCTGTTTGTATGTACATGCAGGAAGTAGTGAAATACAGCTAAATGTCACAATTATGGGCATCTGCACCATGGAGCCGTTTTGGAAGGAAGATTGTGTATGGGACCACAGGGAAGGTCTGTTCCCTCTCACTGGAAATTGCTTGATTTAGGATCACTTAAAACCTCGTTAACATTCTAGTAATTTTCTTCTTAGAGTAAATATTTTGTTATACTTGTAGCAACATTAAATTTTTTTGTGCAAGGAGAGATTATAATTGAGTTGGGAATTTGATATAAAATTCCTGCAAAAAGCAATAAACACATGAATGGACACGAATCTAGTATTTGCATACAGGTGTAGTATTGAAAGAAAATGAGCTCACCACTCAGGAATTCCTGTCTTTAGCCAAATTAACCAGGATTAGCAAAATAAACACACAGCTGGAAATGCTTCCCCGACAGCTGCACGCAACATGCTCTTTAGCAACATAGCTGTTTTTCTCCGAGTATGCGAAAAATCTAGGGAAAAGAGAAGAAATCAGTTGTGTATACCAGCTTTAATTGAACAGATATTATTTGCCAATTAAGGAATTTACAAAGAGTTGCAACTGGGACTTGAACTGGATTTCCCAGCATCCCCAGGTGACTGTTCTGCCAGTTGGGAAGCTCTGCAAGCCCAGAAGTATTTTTCACTTCCAATTTTTTAATGAATATTTATTGAGACTTCTTGTTAGTCAGAGGAAAAGCTTTCCAAACTAGTGTATGTTCTCCAGTTAGATATTCACCCGACATATTTATTGGTGGATGGGAAGCTGAACGTGAGCCGACAGTGTGCACTTGCAGCCCAGAAATCGAACTGTGTCCTGGGCTGCATCAAAAGAAGCATTAGCAGCAGGTCAAAGGAGGTGATTCTCCCCCTCGGCTCTGCTCTGGTGAGACCCCACCTGGAGTGCTGTGTTCAGATGTGGGGCCCCCAACATAAAAAAGACAAATTTAGGGTGGAATGTAACACTTGCTGCCCGGAATCAAGCTGTCAGTCTACCTTCTTGAGCATCACGGGCTAGAAAGATTTTGACGTTTGATTCTTCAGAAACCATCCTCCTCCTCTGTCTGACCGATACCTGCCTCGCTGGGCAGGTGGGTGGCAAGCAGAATCCTCTCTGGACACCACCAATCAGCCTGGAATGATAGATAGCTCTTTCAATGTATCTCTTTGATGTAAAATAACTCAGAGTATATCCAGCTCTTTGCGTAGAACAGATCCCTGGTCCCTTTTTGCCTGCTCTACGTTGAGACTGAACAGCTGTAAACAGCCAAAGAAATCCCTAGATGGCACAGCACCTTCGTGTCTGTGAGCATTCCCGGGGCACGGGCAGAGAAACCCTCTGTCCCTGCCTGTCCAAACAGCCCGTTGAGCTGCGGGCAGGCAGTCATTGCCTGCAGCCTCTGGATTAGGGCATGAGCCTGTCCTGGACCTGACATGGCGCCAGGAATGAATGCTTTAGCATCACTTCTGCTTTTGGGGTGCCAAACATCTCCCTATCCAAGCTGATGATCCCTTAGGGTGTTTGGCCATGATTTTTTTTTTTTTTCTTCTGCTACCCAATAGCAGCAAAATTCTTCCTAAATATCCCTCCTTTCAAATTTTAATGAAGGTTCCTGTGCTTTGGCATTAAACAACAACACAAAAGGGAGACCCCGCTAAATACGTATCATCTTTATTTTAAATGTTTCCACATCCTTCCCTAAATTTCCCCCATCCCTGCTGCCAGAAGTTTAGCTGTGACACACGAAATGTATTGCTCTTCCAGCTGCACCAGGATGCCAAGAAAGGTGTCAGGGGAGCAGGAGTGTCCTAACAATCTTCCACAGGAACCGTTCACCACAGAACCTCCTCTTGAACTGCTGCCTGGCCTTTTGCTCGCTAACTAGCTTGCAGTCAACACCTGGGCTCTCTGTGGTTCTAGTGCCTTTACATGAGCTCATATCCTCACCCCGAGAGCGATTCTCATTTCCTTCATGTAGTGTGATAGCTTTTGCATCCTGCAGCCAGTCGCTTCCAAATTCTCCAAGCATCACTTCGGCATCGGCAGACGGAAGGACAGCAATTTTCACAGGCACTCTTGGAAAAGCAAAACGGGGAAGAAGGGATGGAGAACACATGGTGTCTGTCGCATCTGGTTAGTGCATGTTTTGAGGCAGCTATCTATAGTTCAAAGAGCTGGCAATAGCAGTCAGTAACCCTTTCCAGCACTGGAGCCACAGCTCCACGTGTTGCAGTACAAAATATGGATGTGCTGAGCAGCTCATCAATCAGCCAGGGGAAGAAGTGGATCTGGAAGAGGAAAAGAGGCACCCTAGTAATCCCTGGTATGAGGAAAATCAATAGAGAACCCTAGAAGACAAGAGAATATAATTTTATGCAGCTTTTATGCTTAGATTTTGAAAGAGGAGAAGAAGGAGCAGGACTGTGAAAGGAGGCTGTCTAGAATACAGCAAGGGGAGGGACAGCATGCAGGGAACTTGAAGACAGCAAAGGAGAAAGGCAAAAGCCTTTGTGGGTGCCAGGACCTTCTGCAGCTCTGCTGGCAAAGTGTGTGACCCTGAGTTTGGGGCTTGTTCTGAGACCTCTTCCCATTCTGCCTTCTGATGATGCAGGCTCTTAGAGTATTTTGATGGGGAGCAGGGAGGTATTTTTCAGAAGAAGTGTCCTTTAATGACAATAAGCTCGTGTCCAAGTCCAGCAGTCCGAGCGCGTGGTTGTGTGCCAGGACGTCAGCTAGCTCTCGTTTCTCACGTAGTCCTGTGCTGTGTGACAGGCAGTGTCATCTGCTGAAAGGATCACTGCAAAATGTGCATTGCAGGGAGGGATCCTGTGCTTACTTGTGGGGAGAAAGTGGTCTGTAGTTGGAAAACTTGCCTTCTTTGCAGGAGCAAAACCGTTTTTGTGGTGGCTACCTCTGGGGATAGAAGGTGAATTGCTGGATGCCATTGGGGACTCCCAAGTTTTCACCTTAGACCTTTGTTTCTTATACTCTAGTGGGGAGGCAAGAAAGTCTAGAAGCTTTCTTAGGCTCAGCCTGCTTAAAATCACAGTTTAGAAAACAGTATTAAGAATAATTTTCAACATTTTTAAGACAATTCAAAAGTAGTTGAAGATTTTGGATAATTCTGTTTCCTAGGAGTCCAAGTCAAGACCTTACAAAGGGAGCCATTTTTCCAAGGAGGGATGCTCAGCCTTTTCAGAAAACCGTGCACTTTTAAACTGGCATTGCAGTTACACTCAGGCTGTGTTTGGTCCTTTGTTAAGAAGATGTGGAACTGTCAGTGAACGAAGCTGCAGTCTCTTGTGCACAATACAAATTTTACTTCAAGAGAACTGCTATCTTCCCTGCAAAATGAACTGGATATTCTTGTGGTTATTTTTTCTTCCCAAAACTCAAACAGAAGTAGTCCTACACATTCCCTTCTAATGAATAATTTCCCCCTTATTAAGCAAACTAAAGAATGTTGAAACTTTTTAATAGTAAGAAAACTTGTCTCCTGTACGTGAAGATTATTGAATGACTTCCTGCCATCCTCTTAATAGAGGGGGAAAGGTAGATGACAATACTTCTTCCAACCCATGCTGTTGATTGCATCATTGAGGAGGAGACACTGATGCCAGGGTCAGCCCTTTCTTTGAAGTGGACTTTTTTAGCCCCATGTCCTAACTCTTTTGGCAAAGAAAGGTGAAAATTTAGCAGCGGGGTCACTATGCATAGCACCAGCTCTCTCAGGCAGTTATTGTGACGCAAAAGCCTTGTTTCTCATCTCTCAAGGAGTGCTTCAGAACCCTCCATGAACCACTAACCCATCAGGAAGGAAGGGTACAGTTCCCTCCTGGACTATTGTGTTGAATTTGTGCATGGAAGGATCCACGAAGCAGCAAAAGCTGATGCAGAGGAGGTGGTGGGCCATGTAGCCTGGGTGAGGGGAGCCGGGGAGAGTGGAGCTGGGTCAGAGCAGGAAGGACCAGGGGATGAGAGCAATGGTAACGTGAGATTGCTTCAGCTGCTGGTGGAATTGCAGCCTGGCATCTTCAAACTTCACAGCCTTGCGGTAGTTTTCACTGTCTGTCCTAGAGCTTCCCTCTCTCCTCTGGGTGTAGCTTCTACTTTTTTCTCTCCTCCTGCTTACCTCTGCCAAGGCAAAATCTACATGTGTGTATCAACACAGATTTTAGTAAATTAGGAAAGATCCTGTGATGAGATAGGAAAGATACTGCATTCACACACACCCCCTTGCTTAATACAGTGGTTGATCCTATTGCTAGGATTTTGGAAAAATAATGAAAGATTTTGGAGCCTTCTATTTGCATTACCTAGATCTTTTCAAAGGAATTTGTAATTCTTGTAATTAGCGTTGTCTTATTTCAGAAAAGTGAGCTGCTGGAGCTAAAATCATATTTCCTTTTCATAGTTTTGGATTAAAACAGTGTGTTTTGTTGAGTTTTACTACCTAGTGCCTTTTTGATTCCAGGTGACACTTAAGGGTAACACCTCCTACGTGATGAGGATTGGTACACGATTTATGCAAATGGACATACTGTTTAAATGAAGTTAATTGACATGTAGGTCTGTTGTTGGTTTGCAGCTTGAATGTAACCCACAGCCTTGACTCTTGAAGCAATGTAGAAGCTATGTGACATTAGGATAATTCAGGACAATTCACTCATAATTAGTAATAACACAAGGAATAAAGACCTTTGAATACTAAATTTATTTCAATGTCTACCCATTTTTGACCTGGAGTATGTGTTGGCAAAGCACCGGTTGAAAGCCTCTCTATGCCTTTTTGCTCCTGTGTCACCTGGTTTATTGCATGAGAGTACACATGTATCTCTGCTTATCTTTACAGAAAGTTTTGGCAGGGATAGATGATCTGCAGCAAGTGAAGGCCCTTGAGATGCGAGTAGATACAAGAGAGAACAGCTTGGGGAACTTCGGTAAGAAAACATTTTATCTTCTGCTCACCATCCCAAATTTTGCTTTATTGTGTCTTGAAGCAGGAGTGGGGACTCAGAAACCAACAGCCAGTGTAAGGTACTGCCCTGCTCAAGAGCTCTTGAAATGTGATCTCAATGGTAGCTCGCACTCCTTGATTTCCATTTTCTTCTGTGGGGCTCTAAATAGGACTGAAAACTATGGCAATGGGATGACCGTCTACAGACAATTATTTCGGACAAACTCCTCTGGAGTGACATGCTTCTGGGCCCTAATGAACATTTACTGGTTACCTTGCTCTCTAGAGTACTGGGTGCTGCTGTAGCAAAATAGAGTAGCCAGGGTTCGGTTTCTCTCCACTGTGAGATTCCCCTGTGGCTGAGGAATCGCTGGTGTATCTGGCTGCTCGCACTGCCAGCAGCCTGTCTGTGCGTCCTGCACCGCCTCATCGAGCTGTGCTGGGTGATGTGCTTGAGGAAGGTCATAGAGATACACCATTTTGATGAGCCCCCAACATCCCTCATGCTTGTGATTAATTTCTGTGTCACCATCACTGACTGGGAAAGTAAGGAAATGCCAAAGGAATTCCCTCTGTAGCAGAGCGAACACTGAGAATATGAACCCTTCCTTTTTTCCAGTACTGGCAGTCATTTCTGCCAGCAGCAGGTGGATTCCCATCACAACCAAGTTCATCTTCTACTATATCGAAGCTGAGTAACTACTGCAGGATAATATTTTCTGTGCCAAAAGGAGTCACATCCCCAAAAGTAAGTGCTGGTATTTTCAGCCAAGCACTTCATTTTCATGTGCAAGTGACTATAATGTGACAGCTGAGTAGCGTTAGTGGTTCTTTTGATGTTGATTTGTCAAGAATGGTTGAACAAGTACAGCGAAGGGGGCTTTAGTCTTGAACTATATAGCCACTTTGTATTGTCTATTCTGTTTATTTCGTAAATAGGTCTCTTTCTGAGAGGCTTTTGATAAGGTAAATTACATCCGTTTCTTTCAGAGATCATGTTTCCTCCAGTTGATAAGAAAATCTCATTATGCCATTTCTACAAGCCTTGGAAGCGGTGCTCCCATTCCCATGCCATTTTACATCAGCTGTGACAAGCCAGCAAAATGTTTCCCCCTTTTCACTCCATACTTCCCTTTCCTTTCAATTGCTGGAATAAATCCCTTTCTGCTCCCCATGGTTAGGCTTTTGCAACTTTTGCAGAATACAGGGCACTATCCCCATGTTGCAAACCGTTTTGATCTTGTTTATGTCCCACCATTTGCGCCAAGAGTTGGTCCTTGAGGACTATAAAAACCAGCAGCCGCAGGTCCCTGCTGCTTTTAAGAATAACAGAGCATCAAGCCCATCCTGAATTTCCGTCCATCTTCTTTTTTTAAAGTGCATTTCTGGATTTCCTCCCTGGGAAAATCTCCTTGCAGATGTCAGCAGGTGGCATGGGCAGAAGGTTTGCCCCTTAATGCTGACAGCGGTCATTGGTTCCTTGCAGTTTTTTTTCACGACAGCTGATTCTTAGACCCATGGAGTGAGGCTTACATTTTTAGGGTATAGCAGGGCAGTTTGCACCTTCAGTGTGAATGGTGTAAGCAAGCTGCTGTTGAAGGTGTCGGGCTCATTGCATGGTCCTCTCTGGCTGCCTGCCCTGGCACTGTGTGCTGCAGACCTGCTTTCTGGATAAAGAGCCTGGGGGAAGGAGTAGAGCAAGAATGGCTGGAATGACAGGAGTTCCAGGGTGACAGAAGGAAAACCTTTTCCGCCATTAGGACAGTGGAGCAGTAGGGATACCCAGAGAGGTTTGGAGGCTCCATCCCTGGAGGTTTCCAGGACCCGAAGCCCTGAGCACCCTGCTCTGGTCTCACAGAAGACCTTGGCTCCGAGCAGGAGCCTGAGCTCCAGACCTCGGGTTGTCCCTCCAGCCTGCACCGCTCTGCAGTTTGGTGTTTCTGTTTGCATTCCAAACCTGGTTAATGAGCTTGCTTTGTAGCCGTGTTAAATCCCTTAACCTTGCTCTTACTGTGCTCCTCGGTTGCAGAAGGTGGGCAAGAGCATCTTTATTACCAAGGAAATATTTGTTGGGATGGTCAGTTCACACTCAGTGAGCATTATTGTTTTAACTGGTGTCACAGGTAAAGACAAAACAGGCTGTGCAAGCTCCAAATGGCCAGGTAAAGGAATTGCAAGTTACCAGACTGCATGTAATTCTGGATCACCTAGAACCCTGCAGCACCCCAGTCCCAAACTCACATCACAATTTCCACTTGAGAAGTGTTTTGGTGTTCGCAGCCATACCCAGACTGTCACACAAGCACTGGGGGGCTATGTCTCCTTTAGCAGGATTTCCAGAGTGATTTAAAACATGTTGCTTGAACTTTTCTTATGAGCATTTTGCTTTGGGATGTGCTGAACTTCATTCCAGTGTGTCAGGTCAGCCTCTGCACGATGGCGTGACGTAGTGGGGAGGGACAGTTAGGTTTGTGAGGGACAGGGTGTGGGCACAAAGAGATATTAAAATATTTTCATGTGATCGTTTTTAAAATTAAGGAAGGGCTTTGTGCCAGAGCAGGAATCTGAGTCTTAGCAGGGTGGGGGGTAACTGCGGAGATCTCTGGCTGTTTGTTTGCAGTGAGTCACAGGTGACACACTGAACCTCCCCAGCAAGTCTTGTATCCAGCTTTGCAGATCTTGAACTTGACCCCCGTGCTCTTCAGCTGCACGTAGGCTCCAGTTCATCCTCAAACAGATGGGCTGTTTCCTTTTCCTTAGTTTATCCCCCCTTGGTTTTGATTGCTGACAGACCTGGGACCGCGTTCTCGACTGGCTCATAGAAATCCCCGTTGAAAGTGATGGTGGGATAGAGTCATTTGAGACACTGCGTACTTCTCTGGTTTCCGAGTGATTTTAATAGCTACAAATCAAGTTACCCACAGTGCTGTTCCCGGGTACTTATTGAATTGCTGCCTGCTGGTGGCCAGGCTAAGCTGATTACGTGTCTGGAGACTGCCGCTGCCCTTGCATGCATTTTATCAAGGAGAAGCTCTGCTAAAGGCTCAGAAGGAGGCACATATTATTTTTCACGCAGGGTCAGCATCTCTCTTCCCTCTTGCTCTGTTTGGTGGTATTCCTCTCGCTCTATTTGTGGTATGCCTCATGCAGAGCCGGGAGGTATTTGCCGGCAGCCAGCACTGCAGCGACAGGTGCCTGTGTGCTCAGGAAGCCAGTGTGGAGGCTGGAGGCGTGAGCCCGGTGTGTCCCTGCCCGTGCTGGCCTTGGTTTGGCTGTCACTGACCACCCTGGCTGAGACAGTGCCAGCACCCACTGCAGCAGGGCTCAGACAGGCTCTGCTGGAGCCACAAGTACGTCCTGGGGCAGTGAGCTGATGTTAAACCCTGCCCTGATGTGTGGTTTTGTGAGATTCTCCTCTCAGGTAGCTGGACTGCAGCTGGCTTGGGTTTGCCTGCAAGCGCTGCTGTCTTACCTCCAGCTGTGCTGCCCAGTTCACCCCAGAAATGTGCGGAAAGTGCACATTTAGGCCGTGCGTGGAGGTAACATCCAGGTGATGTATCTGACTTGATCAAACACAGCTGAAGTGAATCTAAAAGTCTGTTTAATTTGTGTATCAGGCTACTTTTGCTGTAAGCGAGCAGCCTGTGCTCACACGCCTGTTCTGTGCTGCAGGAGCAACCCAGCACGTAGGCTGCCTGATGCCAATGAAAGCATTTGTCAATCATCTCTTTTGTGTCTGGTTTATACTAGTCCATATTCCAGGAGGCGTAAGAAGTCAACCTGCAATGAGTTTTTGTTAACAAGAGAAAAACAAGATGTATGATGCTACCTAAAGAATACATCATAGTGTAAATAAATGTTGTAGCTTGTAGAGTAGGAGAGTGGCTGGAAAGGGAGAGGGACCTGGGGGCGCTGGTCGACAG
>NW_010144266.1:0-513 GCF_000699245.1 Pterocles gutturalis
ACACCCCCAACATTGGTCTCTCCTGGGTGTCCTGGGGGCTGGAGGGGCTCCCGCATGGTGGCACAGGGATGTGAGGACAGATGGGACATCAGGGGCTGTCCCTATGGTGGGGGGGGCACAAAAAAAATGCTGAGCGCCGTCGGTGCTCAGCCTGGGGGGCCGTGGGCTTGGGCTGCTCTGAGAGCTGAGGAGGGGTCAGTCCAGCACCGCAAGCACACCCGGCACAGCAAAGCACCCAGGATGGATGTGTCCTGCACAGCACCCGGGGCTGCAGTGTGCGCTGTCCCCAGGGCTGCACTGATCCCCAGGGCTGCACCATGCACCATCCCGGACCTGCACCATCCTGGGGCTGCACTGAGCACCATCCCTGGGGCCGCACCATCCTGGATCTGCACCATGCACCATCCCTGGATCTGCACCATCCTGGGGCTGCACTGAGCACCATCCCTGGGGCCGCACCATCCTGGATCTGCACCGTGCACCATCCCTGGATCTGCACAGTCCACCATCCCG
>NW_010144266.1:628-1194 GCF_000699245.1 Pterocles gutturalis
GGATTGGCACCATCCCTGGATCTGCACCATGCACCATCCCAGATCTGCACCATCCCCGGATCTGCACCGTGCACCATCCCAGATCTGCACCGTGTACCATCCCAGATCTGCACCGAGCACCGTCCTAGATGTGCACTGTGAACCATCCCTGGATCTGCACCATCCCAGATCTGTACTGTGCACCATCCCTGGATCTGCACTATCCTGGATCTGCACCATCCCAGATCTGCACCGTGCATCATCCCTGGATCTGCACCATCTCGGATCTGTGCCATGCACCATCCCAGATCTGCACCGTGCACCATCCCCGGATCTGCACCATCCCAGATCTGCACCGTGCACCATCCCCGGATCTGCACCATCCCAGATCTGCACCGTGAACCATCCCCGGATCTGCACCATCCCAGATCTGCACCGTGCACCATCCCCGGATCTGCACCATCCCAGATCTGCACCGTGCACCATCCCCGGATCTGCACCATCCCAGATCTGCACCGTGCACCATCCTGGATCTGCACCATGTACCATCCCGGATTGGCACCATCCCGGATCTGCACCGCGCCCCA
>NW_010144266.1:1395-1937 GCF_000699245.1 Pterocles gutturalis
CCCGGATTGGCACCATCCCGCATCACCACCGTGCACCATCCCAGATCTGCACCGTGCACCATCCCAAGATCTGCACTGTGCACCATCCCGGATCGGCACCATGTACCATCCCGGATCTGCACCGTGCACCATCCCCAGGGCTGCACACCCCCTGCACCCCCAGCATCACGCCGGCACTGCTCTGTCACTCACCGATCTCAAGGCTGGAGATGTCGGCAGCCCGCTGGCCGCCCTCCAACGCCCCGTGTGCGAACAGCGCCGGCTCCAGCATCAGCTCGTAGATGGCCTCCTGCTTGCTGAGCGCGGCGTCGGGCGCGTCCAGGCTGGAGGGGTCGGGCGAGGGCTGCGCGGAGCCCATCAGCTCCAGGCTGTAGTAGGTGCTGCTGCCGTCAGGGGTGAGCGGGAAGTCGAAGAGGAGCCCGTCGGACAGCGTGGAGATGTCGTCCAGGTCGGACAGCCCGCTGCTGACACTGGTGGTGTAGCTGCGGGTCCGGGGGTCGGGGTCATCCCTAGGGGCCCCACCCCGCTCCCGGCTCTGCTGG
>NW_010144267.1:0-4507 GCF_000699245.1 Pterocles gutturalis
TCCCGGCCCCCGGGGGTGGCGGGGCGACGGGTCCCGAGCGGAGGGGTGAAGGTCCAGCCCTCTCTCCGGCCCTGTGGCCGGTAGCCTGGTTGGTGGGAAAAGCTCGTGGGCTGCTGCCGCACGCTCGGCGCGGATGAATTCTTCAAAGTAGTCATCTGCCAAACGCTAATGAGCCCTGACAGAGCATGTGAAAACTGAGAGTTTTCTAAAGGCCCTTAACTTGGTCCTGTTTGGTTAAGGCTGATGACAGCAAATGGCATGTTCCAGACACTTGAAGCCCTTGTTCGAAAAGCCGGGGACTTGAGTTCATTAGCAACGTAAGCCAGCTTCAGTGTTGGATCAGGAAAAAAGAAAAAGAAAGAAATCAGTTCTTCTAAAATTTATTATTGGAAAGGGCTGATCTATTTTACATAAGACATCCAAAGAATAAAAATCTGTATGCACGTATATTTCAGCTTGAATCATTAAAGTTTGCTGAAGCAACTGGGGAAAGGAAAACCCAAAGGGAAGGAGAGGGAGTCTAAATTTAACAATACGATTTTAACTATGATCTGTGGCACTACCAGCTCTACATGTATTGAGAATTGTCAAGCATTGCTGAATCAACTGCCTACAAATAGGCTCATAAATCTGTGCTTAGCACAGAGAGGTAGGCAAATCACTGTGATGGTGGGATTCAGTACCTGTGTATGGTCTTTAAAGTCTAAGTTTAGATGCTTCTGAAAAACTTACCTTTATACGTGCAGATGTGGGTAGGTATGTTATGCATGCTTCTGTTGCCTGTAAATATGAAGTTGCAGAAGAAGTATATTAAAATAATCTGCAAAGATAGTCCTGCAGTTAGCTTCATGCATCCAAACACTGAAAGGTGGTATATGGGTTTGAGCAGTGTCGTCCCATGGGAAAGAAAGGGTCTGAAGATGTAACTTCTTTTTAAGAACGTGTGACTTGCAGTGTTGGGAACTATCTAGTTTAAGATGAGGGTGTGGTTTCCTGCTATTCTTAGTATGATCTGAACGTGGTATGATGCTAAAGATTTCACCCCTTCCACCTACTCCTTCTCTGTCTTGAATTTAACTGTGGAGCAGTCATAGAATCAGTTGGAATAGTGTGCGGATATGACAGAAAAGTAGTAGTTTGTTAACGTTTTGGGGTAAGCTCTGAGACTGCACAGCAGGGAACTGCAGGGAAAGGAGAGTCTCCCTTTGTGTAGCGGCCTGTTTTTTTTTTTTTTTTTTTTTTTTTTTGTGTGTGTGTTTGGTTGGTTGTTTGTGGTTTTTTTTTGTTTTGTTTTTTTTTTTTTTTTTGAGATTAAAGTTGTATAGTGAAACCACACCCCAACACTGTAGCTCAAGGAGCTTTTGAAAGCCTGCAGAGAGGTACTGCATAGCTCCCCCCTAGTCAATGGTTTCCCCCATTGTGTTCTCCCTTGCCATTGTACTTCTTGCACAAGTGTTTGTACAGCTGTGTGTGAAGAGCAGTGCGTGTCCAGCTAAAGGGTGACCACTGGTTTTCCTTTTGCTGGCCTAGTCTTCATCTGGATCAGTGCCTTGATGTGCCTCACAGCTGGAGGAGGGCAGAACTGTCTCTTTTAGCTGGGTCCTGGCTTATACCATTTTAAACTGCTCAGGGAGCATTCATGTTGTTTTTGTGCTGCAGGTTTCCACTGAAGTTAACGATTATTTCTTAGTAAAACAGAGCTTAAAATTTGTCATGTTCTGTCATTTGTCGTTTTAACCTTGAAATATGAATGTTTCCTTTCAATTCTGTTGTTAGCATGTACACATGTAAAAATGCAGAGTCTCATAGTTGTTTTTCTGGCATTTCAGCTTTGGCACTGAGGTATAGACTATAAATGTTCTTATGTATTTTATTTTAAATCTAAGATTCCTTAAAACTTCAGATGTGATGGATGTGATCTTTCTTTTGTCTTCGTACTTTTATTTGTGTGTGCAGCTACACAGGAAACTTATGTTTTTGGTATTGTTTGACAAATCCTGAGCTATTCAAAGAGCAGAGATTTTAAATGGTTGTACAAACAACTTTGTTCCCTTCTTTTCCCCCAAGCAAGTGCATGTCTGCTAGAAATAAAAACCACAACTTAGTAGCTGTTTACTATGTACTTATTTGGTATTAGGGTATTTGATACTGTTTGTTTTGAAGGGTGAAAGACTGAGCTCTGTGACTGTGGGAGTCCTAGGCAACTTCATTTTTTCAGTGAATCTGAAATAAAGGCATGAAGTAGATACTTGTTTCTCAGCTGACGTAGAGTTTGGAAGATGCGTTGCTTGGTTTGCATGGTGGTTATTTCTGACTTGGTGTGCTTGACAGCAACTGTATGCAGCAAAATATGACATTTTTGAATTACAATTTTTATTAACACGTTCTTGGTACTACAGTGGGCTTTAAATTGTACTTCAGATTAAAACATTGATCAGAGCATTGTGCAATTGCAATTTAGAGATACTTGTCTCTTCTCTGTGGATTTCCAAGAGCTTGCTGGGGAAGGGAAAGGATTGCTTTTTTCTGGTACCAAGTGGGGAAGCTGAGGTACAAAGAGGTTGAGTGACTTTTCTAAGATCATGCAACAGGTCAACATCAGAGCCAGGAATAACGTTCCCAGCCCTCTAGGCTGATGGCAGCTGATCAGTCTGCTGTGGGCCATGCTGTCTGGAGGGGTTTGTGATGGTCTCTTCCCTGTAGTTGCTGAAACTGATTTTTGCTTCTCAGTTTGTTTCTGTTTTCTCACAGTTGGCAGTGGTGTCTTGCAGTTCTCTGTTTGTGTCTTTGTGGTTTAAGATCAGAGTACTGTTGTGTGAAAATGTGGAAGCTGTCTCTCCAGCCTTCAGGTTTGCAACAGGCTGGTAATATCTAGATAACCAGGAAAAAGCATCAAATATCTTATAATCTCAATTTTTTATGTTTCCCTATGGTATGTTAACAGTGAGAGATATTTTGGAGAGTACATGTTTTCAGATAATAAAGTAATGGCCATCGTTAGTCCAAACAATTTTGGATTAAAAGAGGCTATTCACCAGGTTCTGGTACAGTTTGTCTAATCAAGGTATATGGTCTCAGACTGGGGCAGCTTTTCCTCTACAAAGTATGTTCAAGATGCCACTTAAGAAATGGGTTTTTAACAGACTTTTGCTACAAATATGCTCAGAATCAGCTGTTAACTGAAAAATAACTGTTACTTTGATTCATCTTCACATAGATTAAAGAATAACAGGCATTTTTGGTGTGCGTTGTTGCACAAACTTGTTATTGGAGGTCAAGGAAACCTCTGTGGGTGCTTAGAAAATACTGCAATGAAGCCTGTTTGTGATTAGCTGTTTCAGAAAGAATGGTCATCTTGTAATGTGCATGTAACAGGAATTTAACAACTCTCTTACTTATTTTTCTTGAAAACATTATTTAAGGCAAATGTTTGTTTTATTTTTCCTGAAGAAGCTATAAATATGTTTTTCTCCTTGGTTGGAAAAAAGTTCTTCAAAAAATGCTAGGTACTTCTCCAATGAACAGTGTCCCTAATTAGACTTAAGCCAGCTCGTCATGGCACTTTTGAAGTATTCCTTGAAATTCCTCTCTGAGAACTATTTTTTGTGCTAAGTGCTATTTAATTTGACATGTGTGATGGGCCAACAGCAAAGTTCATTATAAGAGAAGTGATGAATAGGGTAGATACACTAACTGGAAGACTCCATTTAAAGTACATGTTCTGTAACATCATTTTATTAGATAGACCCATCTAATAGTGATATTCTGGCCACCACATCACTTAATTGGTGTATTAAGTTGTTAGGTGGTGCTCTGTGATATACAAAGATGTCTGACCCTCCATATATGACTCTCCATACAGAGATGCATTTCATGATTTGTAAGCTACACTTACAGGTCAAATCTCTGTATAGTGTACTCAGTCTCCAAAGAAAGTGTGTGCTTTTTTATCTGAGAAGTAAGCGCTTTTCTTTATGATGGTTTACTGAGAATTTAACAAAATGAGAGCCAACAACCTAAAAACAGGCTTCAGCATCTCAAAATGGCTTAAAAAATAAACAAAAAGCACATAGATAAAAATATCTGAAATAGAGAGTGACTGGGGCTAGGAACTGTGTTAAATGACATGATATGTAGAAAGATCTGGGGATTGTCAGAACATGATACATGTTGTTAAGAAACTTACAGAATAATTGACAATATGATTTAGCATGATAAACAGAAATAGGTAAACATACCATTTCTTAGAAAGTTTTCTGGGGATTATGCTGACATTATTCTTCTGTTTTCACTCCCCAGTGAAGTTTGTTGCCTTTTTTTTTTTTTTTTTTCTTTAGATTTAAGCAGTTCAAAATGTTCTAGGCTTCATGCCTTCAAAATTTAGTATATACAGAAAATGTGGGGTGCACTTTTGGATCAAGCTAATTTAGCTCTAGGGTGTCCAAGAAGTCAGTGTGGGAACGGTCCGCTCCTATATTTTTCCCTAGTGAAAATGCTTAGTGAATGC
>NW_010144267.1:4546-9327 GCF_000699245.1 Pterocles gutturalis
AGATCTTACATTGTGTTAATTATTCTAATTGAGAGTTGGCATTAAAAATCAAATTGGTAGTCATTTGCTGTGTGAATGTGGAATGTATTCTTTGTGATAGTGATTTTTGCTGTTTTATAGTTCTACATTTTTTAAGAAGAAACACATCTTTCTGTGAGGAATTTTCTGAGTTATACAGGTACACTATTTCAGAAATCCTAAAAATCTTCTTAATGGTAGATTGCAGTTGCTTTCCATCTATATTCATTTGCTTATAAACTACAGTAGTTACTAAACTGTGATATCAAAGCTCAAGCATATTAAATCATATTCTTTCCTTTGCCCTCGTTGGTATTGATTAGTAGATACTTTCCAGGCAGATTCAATTAGATGGTCAGAATATTGTTCCGAAAAGAATAGTTAATAAAAAGTGAATTGGTTAAAAGGACACAATCTTGAAATCCAGCTTTTTTTTTTGTTTGTTTGTTTTGTTTTAAACGCTGAAAACAGTATTTAGAAAAACTGATACCATTCTAAGTCTTGTTGTAATTTCTTTTCTTTGTTAAGCTTTTTCTGTTATGTGTGCGTATTTTGCACGGAAGCAGGGAAATTAGACAGATAGTATTATAAAGCTCCAAGTGTAAATAAGTATGTTTTCTTCTTTAATGTCATAGATGCAGTACATCTAAGGATTGTTTGTAACAAAAGCAACAACAAAAAAAATAACAAAAATGTAAATTAATGTTACTCCATAGCACTTCCATTATGCACTGTGCATCTGATTGCACAGTGAGTACAAGACGGTGCATGTGGAATTGTGTGCTATTTCAGTCCTCTAAAAGTGGACTTAAATAGTGTACAATTCTAGTTAAAAAAAAAAAGAATGAGAGGAACAAAAGGGATCACGAACCTTGGTATTAACTACTTCTCAAAATTACTGTCACATATTTGAAATAGATTACTAATTTCACCAGTATCTTTACAGATGAGACCAGCGATTTTGAACACCTCAGGGAATAACTGTAAAATAATTGAATGCTGAGACACTTTATTTTCTATAGGCGCACTTAGCTAAATTAATGAAGCCAGCGTGACAGCAAGAAGGAAATCCATTAACTTTTAAATGAAGTTACCTCTCAGTCAACCTGAGGTTCGAGCAATAATATTGTCAGAGGGGTCTGCTTTGCATGTTTCAATGAACAATAACTTTTTAGTATAACCAGGGCAAAGGTAGGCTGTGTGAGGCAGCCTTTTTATTAAATGCTTCTGTATTTCTGTAATTTGGATTGAGCATTTCTTAGAGTATTTAATATAGTTAAATACCATCTGTTGATATTTTATTCCTTTTAGTTTATTAAAGTTCCGAACTATAATTCAGCTGCAGATTTGCAACTGAGTAATTTGAAAGGTGCTGCAGAACGAGAATTTCATTAAGAAGCTATAGTTTTATGTCACTTTGCACTGTAAAATATCAGTTGCCAAGATGGTATTGAACATGTATGAGAAAATTAGAAGTTATTTATTTGTTCATGTTGCATCATTACTAATATCCATATTTTTGGTAGAAAGGTGATGCATTCTCCTTTCTTAATTCTTATGGGTTTTTTAAATCTAAACTCTCTATTTTCCTCAAGAGGATTTCATTTTTTTAATGATAGAGCAGCTATATTAGCTGCATTTTATTCAAAAGTGAGATCCTTGCAAGTGATTAATTTTATTTAAATAATATTGGTAGAATTTTTCAGACTGCATTTTTAGTACACATTTTAGATACTGCCATTTGGATCAGATCTTATGCTTGCTGCATACTGATTTAATTGCAAAGTTTAAAGTGAAGATTGTAGTTTCAGTATCAATCAACACTTTTGTTCCCACATCTTCCTTTGCATCCTGTGTTGGGGATGGTTGAACCCTGTAGGCACTAAGGCCAAAGGGACGTGCCTGGGGTCAACCCATGCTATTATTTAGAAGTGGAAAACCAATAGAAGCATTGCAAAATGAGAGCTCTGCTCCTTTATTTTTACTTCAGCATTAAAAGGGGAGCCTATCTGTTTTACTAAGTGGGAAATGTGCTTTTTTATCTCTGATAGAAGGCTGTAGTTTGGTTTTTGACCATAAATATTGATTTTTTTAGAGCTAAAATTTCAATATGAGCATAAACATACCATACCTTGTTTTGCCTGTTGTCCCACTGGTCAGAAGTAGACTGTTTTAGTGATTCTTTGGGAGGCAGGTGCTTACTTGTAAGAAAATGCGTCAGGATGGTCCAATATGAGGTGTATAAGGGAACACAAGCAGCAGTAATCACACACAGGCAGCAGTAATCACACAGCCAGTAGATTTGAATTCTTCATTTCAGGGAAAGGAAAAGAAAAACAGTAGTAGTGGGGTGGTTAGAAATCGAGAGAGGGACAAACAGTTGGGAATGTGAGCGAGAGAGGAAAATAAATGCTGTGATGACAAGGGAAAAGACCTTTTGTGAAATGTAATTCTAGTAGGACCTTTCCAGAGCTGGAAAAGAGACACCTCAGTAATTTCTTTGAATTAATAATACAAATCATCATTACTGAAAATAACAACTAAAATTTAAAATACCTGTGTAGGGATTTTTTATCATTCTTCATGGAAATCTTTAGTGAATTGAATACATCATTAACCCATAGTACCAGAGGTATTATGTTAAAGCTTGGTTGTTAAAAATCTCAGTGGTTTGTAAGGATTCCCTTTAAAACAAACCCTTCTTTCTGATTGCCCCTGGTGATTTTTTTTTTTTTTCTGTCTTGGTGTGACCTGAGGGAACCGCATGCAAGTGATATTTGTATTGGTTATGTTTAATAAGGGGAATCCTTTACTTTCTGTGAAATCCAGCTACTCCTTCCACTTACATTTAAAATACATAATAAAGTCTTTTTGGTCATGGGTAGTTACTAATGTGGAGGAAAAAGTGGGCTATATTTTGTATGGTTCATGTACTTACTTATTTGTTGATATTTTCCTTTTAAATTTGCAGGGTTACAAACAGCTCTCTCTAAGCCAGACAAGAAGACACTCTATCTTCCCCTAGTTGTTGAAGTTTTGGGTATGTGGGTAAAATCTGTATGTGGTTGAGTGAGCCAGTTTGATAGTAAGCAGCTCAGCACTTTTACTGTCTTTCCTGTGTTCTCAGGAAAATGAGAACTGTATGCACTGAGGGATAAATTCTTTGGCTGTGTGAGACAAAATGCCTTTTAGTAATGGAAAAGGAGGATCTTTTGTGTCTCAATTGCATGAAAAGTATTTGGAAGGCAGAAAATGGCAGTTTTGCTATGTAATTAGTGGTAAAATTTGGCATGACTACTGATGTATGTAAGCACATGCTTTAACACTTTGCCGAACTAAAGGCAGTTGAGCATCTTGAAGGACCGAGCCAGAACAAAGATCGTCCAGTGGAAAATACTGGACCTGGTTCTTGTTTTCCACATACTATATATTTCACTGTAAGTTCTCATTTATATCTGAGAGTAGGTTATTTGTAGTGTCAACAAAAATATTTTCTATCTATAGTAGCACACACTTCTTATTTGTTAAATATTGAAGATCTACTTTATTATTAAGCTTTTAAATAAAGTAGATGTAGAAAGACTACAGTTCTGGCTTTGGTTCATCAGTTTTATTCACATTCTCAGTGTCACAGGCTAAAAAAAATTGTGACAAACGTCTTTCCTATTTGGTGGATGAATGGTGGCTAGAAGTAACATAATGGAATTTAGTTCTTTTTTTCCCTCCCTCAGGATACCAGACCAAGAGTCATCTGCATAAGGGCTACATTCAGAACCATAAGGGAAAGTGCACTTTTTTTTATGCCATATGTGAGCACCCCAGCAAACTGGTGAAACTAGCTACTCAGAATTAAAAAAATTAGGAATGACACTTAGGTGAGTAATGAGGAATGAGTTCAGCACTGACGTACAACTTGAAGCAAATGGTTAGATATCCCTTCTGAAAGGCATGATCTCTGGATATTGCTGTGACACCAATATGAAAGGAGACAAGTTCCTGTGCAGGGCAGCAGGCAGACCCTCTCTCAGCCTCTCTCACCTTCCCAGGTGCCCTTACACAATAGGCGTGAGGTTCTGGAGCTGGAGAGACGGGGGGATGTCAATGTGGGTGGAGGTCCATCCATCTTAGAGGGGTCGCCTGGGACAAGTCAGATTACCCCCTGTATCACCACATTATCAAACAAACAAAAAAAAAAAAAAAAAAGAAAAAAAAGAAGGGCTGTTGTCATAGGGGACTCCCTTTTGAGGGGAACCGAGGCCCAAAATGCTGCTGAGACCCATCCCATAGGGAAGTGTGTTGTCTGCCCGGGGCCTGGGTGAGAGATGTTGCTAGGAGCATCACCCACCTGGTAAGACCCTCTGATTCTTTCCCATTAGTTTTTCATGTTGGCAATGACAAGGTAGGTAAAAGAAGCCCAATGGCAATCAAAAAGGACTTTAGGGCGCTGAGGAGACTGCTTAAAGGATTGGGAGCACAAGTAGTGATTGAGGGGTACAGGTGAAGCGGAAAGACTCCACAACTCGTGAAAGTTGTAAAGTAGGTATGTAGTTTATTCAGCGCTGAGACGCATGGGAGATAGCTCCACCAAAGACATGCAAAACCTATCCCTCTATTTATTCCCCAAAATGTTGCATATGCATTAAGTTTCGTAATCCAGCCATTCATATTAATTACCCAGCCTCGCCTAGCCCCGCTTCGTATTATAATTAGCTAAAGAGTCCTTCTGCACCTGCGTAGTGCTCCCTGGTGGTCGTCCGGTGGTC
>NW_010144267.1:9399-9693 GCF_000699245.1 Pterocles gutturalis
TTAGAGGCTCCCTGTCTCCGTGGCCTTGCAGGCGGTGTGTGCTCTCCTCTCGGGTGGGTCAGCAGTTCCTCCCCCATTATCACAGCTTTGATCCTCTCGTCCTGTCTGCGCAAGCACGGCAAACGTTAATCATATACTGTCTGAACAGCTATTCTCAATTAGTTATTCTTTCGATCCCTTTTAACTTTAAACCCCCCTGTCTCACAGGCTTTTCAGAAGGGACAGGCGGGGTAGGAGGAGAGACAGAGTTGCCCTCTACGTTCGCGAGTGGACAGATTGTGAAGAGCTGTGTCT